>NC_063152.1:25072902-25372902 GCF_020921035.1 Rhodamnia argentea
TTTGGCCGACGACTTTTAGAAAATGACTGTTTTGCCTTGCGCAAAATTGTCTTTCAAAAAAATTATAAAAATCTCAAAAATTAGTAAATGACCATAATCGATTGGCTATGGACGATTCAAGTTATTTTGACCAACTACTTTTTAGAAAATGACGGTTTTGCCCTTCCGCAATTTGTCTTTCAAAAAATTGTAAAAAATCTCAAAATTAGTAAATGACCATAATCAACCCGCCATGGTCGATTCGTGTATTTTGGCCGATCGACTTTTTAGAAAATGACGATTTTGCCCTTCCAGAAAATTGTCTCCCAAAAAAATTAAAAAGAAAATTGCCACAATCAACGGCCATGACTGATTTAGGGCATTTTGTTTCGCGTTTTTTTAAAAGGGAAATCATTATTTTGTTAATTTTTTAATAATTATTATTTTATTTATAAATTGTTTCTTTTGGAAGCTTATTTTATTAGTAATTAATTAAGAATATTGATAAAATGAAAGTGTTGAGATATATAAAAACATGTTATTTTCATAATAGATAATAATCGGATCGTCGCAATTACATGTACTAACGATGTCGTCTTTCACCATGACCTCCCGTCGTTCGCAACGTGGCTCTCTTCGGTGCTCGCGGCTCTAGTATTGTACTGACGAGGAGGATGCGAGAGGAGGATCCGACCGAGGAGGATGCGTAGATGATGAAGGCATATCTTGTGAAAATATGCCCCCGCTTCGGGCCAATTGTGCATATCCTTCTCCGCAGGAAGCCCTAAATAAAAATGAGGGAAATCGGGTACATACAAAGTAGGAGAAGGGTTGGAGTCCGCGGATCGGGAAATGCAAAAGTAGATCCCTCGGGAAATGGGCGGCAAATGGGTGAATCCAGCATTGAAACCCCGTGCGGTCTAATCCTCAAAAGTGAAACCCGGAGCGAAACCCGTGAGCGAAACTGGGCCGTATGATACTCGAAGGCGTAATGGACGGGGTTCGCCAACTACATGACCTCGTGGAGTCCTCCGGTCGACTAAACGTGCTCAAGCGGATCGTCATCGTGAGGGCCAACGGTTGCCGCCGTAGTTGCCGGTTGGGGTGGTGGCATCATCGTGAGACGCCTCTCCTCATGTCCGGGCGTAGCATTGCCTTAGCTATCCTCCCCACATCTCCCAAAGTCCGACGAGATGGACGTGAATTTAATATACGTAAGATTTGTTCTACGCCATCACCCCGGTAATGATATGACAAGCAACAAAAGTTATAAAATTGCAATAACTTATGTTAGTAAAAATATAGTTAATGAATTAAATTGAAAGTATTTGCACAAACCATTGAACCCATTGTAGCTCCCGTAATAGAAATCCACTTCCGTGTATGTCCCGCGGAACCACTCCATATATCCTCGAGTGAAAGTGGAGTTCCTCCGTAGCTGGATCAGCATGGACTATATATTCGACACGCCCGTTCCCACATAGCGATCCATCGTCCGTGTTTAGCTGCCCAATCCTTCTCCGGGTGGCCTATTGTCAATATCATGCAAGGATGTGTGATCGCCGTGAGGAGTAGGTATCACCATTCTGCATACCAAACTGGATGGTACCCGATCTGGATAATGCCACTCAACTATCCAAAAGATGAGGGGCACACGGAGCCCTCCAAATATCCTGTCCCTCGCAAGCGATGGCGGTACATTCTCCAAAATGTCGCCACCATAGGGCTCCCAAATAATCTGTTATCATAATAAAACATATGAAATTAAATGAAGAATTAATTTAAAAGCTAACATTATATTAAACTCATTCGTTGCTATCATTACTTACATTTCGGATGTCAATCTATCAAGTTGGTACGAGATGTACCAACGTATGCGTGGGGATCTCCGTCGTGCTTCGACCGTGACCCCAACTGCGTAAATAAAAAACATTCAATTTTCATATATTATACGCACCGGAAGGAATTAATGACGCACGAACCGAAAATGCAATAGATCACATACCGACTACCGAAAGGTGCAAGTCCTAAAGGAACCTCAACCGTCGGGGATGGGGAGACACATCCGAAGTGCTCCCACGCCCAAATCTGCCGGTATATGTAAGGCACCGCCCATTTGTTTCGATCTACGGGTCGGTTGCACGACATAACTCTCGGTACAACCATGCAAGTGTCATTGAACTCCAACTATACTTCGCGTATGGATGTTAAGGTTCGCCAATAATGGAAGAAACAGACAAACTAACTTGGAACTTTGATTTGTCCGAAAAAATAGATCCTCCTAGCGGACGGAGAATGAAAGCCTAGAATACGCACGATGGTGGACGTCATCGGCGTCCGGCGGAAGCTCTTCAAAGCATTTGCCTCAACCAGCTCAAAGCGGTTGTGTGCCTCGCAATCGGGCTGGGTGATCACCGAGTAGATCGTCACATATAGTGGCCCAATTCTGTCATGGGTCGAATCGCACGTCAATCTATAGGAAGGCCTGTAAGCACTACAATATCTGCGACGTGATAGTGCATTCACCTTCCGGCATATGGAAGGTGTGGGTCTCGGGCCTCCACCGCTCGACCAATGCGGTAATTAAGTGCCAATCCAATGCACAAATCCCATCAAATAAACGCCAAAAATCTCAAGCTTGCCAGATAGGGGACTATCCGCGGATCAAGATCACCTACGTGTAGCATCGCTCGCCGACATCGAACGGCTTCTGTCGGAGGTATCCGTGACATGTGACATTGACGGTTAGTGGCAATTTTGATGATATTGTTACAAAGTACGGATCAAGCGAAAAATCTTCAATTACCTTAGCGTCCCATATAGCTTGAGATCTATGTCGGGCTTGCCTAGTAAGTAGTGAATCATCCTCCGGGCCCGGCTGAATGTAAGTACTCTGCGCCATATCTACACAATTGTGATACTATAACATTACAACAAATTCTCATATGTATATATAACATGGAACACATAAACTGAATAAATATCGTGCAATTGTGCTATTATAACATTACAAAAAAAATCAAATATATAATGTAAAAATCCGGGAAAAATTAACTTCATAAATATCAATCCAATAATAATATTATAACATTACAAAAAGTCATGATACTTATCACGCCCTGTGTCCTTTTTACGCGCCAACATCCGTTATTCGTTTATTTCCCAAGATCGACGGCGATAGACTTAACGTGATGCGATATGCGCAAGCGGAAGCAATACAACTTTTTTTCCCATATGAATAAATTCATTTGATGACTTCGGAAGACAAAGAGATTTTATAACATAGAAATATGATCATCCTTACAACGCATAGGAACAAAATACATAAGGATCGAGCAAGTATGATATACTCTCCGGCCGATCTGTGTGCACAAGTTTTCCTATTGTGCCCGATTTTCCACAGTGTGTGCAATGATTTCGCAAGTGCTCTTTTCGCGTTTCTCCAATCCATCTCATTCCGAATCCGTGATGTACTGGGGCCTTTCTTTCTTCCGAATACGATCGGGTCCGCACTAATGGCAGCTCGTCAGTTCAAGCTCGTAATGAAGATGCCCCAACGGATTAAACATATACCGATAGCACTGAAGGGTTTCTCCTAAAGTATACCATTCATCTACGTATGGTTCGTAATCAATGTCATATGCTTGACATGCTGCCATTACGTGTGAATATGGGATTTTCAGTCCTTCAAATTTCCCACATGTGCACGTTCTCAAGTGTAGGCGCACTATGTGTTTGTGACCCCCTGAACCTCCGGATCTGTCACGTCTAGTTGTCACTTCGAAAACGCCTCTATTAGAGTCGAAACACGTGACGACATGCCTATTTGCTTTTTGACTGTTCTGTTGGAGCGTGACACCGGCAAATTCCGTATATTTCCACTAGTTGTCTTTCTGCATCTTATACATTGTTCTTCTCGTATGAAAATAGTGCACCAACCGATAGAATATCTTGTCGACCATTGCTGCTATTGGTAGACCACGGAAACCCTTCAGCATCCCGTTGACCGATTCGACTAAATTTGTTGTCATCGATCCATATCTCCTCCATTCATCATAAGCCTTTGTCCATTTTTCTCTTGGAATCTGATCGCACCATGCGGTCGTGGCTGGATCAAACTCCCTAATTTGGCTCATGAATTGGTCGAACTTCCGCCGTTGGTTCGCGTAAGCTGTACATGACAACATTAATTAGTACTTCGTACTCAAATTTTTCCATACATATTTTCTTAAAATTGACAAATTCGAGAATTTACCTGCCGTCCGAATAAGTTTTTTCCCTTCGGCATTTTTGAAATGTTTATTGTAATTGCCGGCAATGTGCCGAATGCAATACCTATGGTGACCATGTGGAGGAAGCCACCGTCTTTGTCTCCATTGCTCAGTTGAATACCGATATGTCTATCGATATTACACAAATATCATCTCTCCTAGTGACATATCTCCACAAACTGATTCATAAACCAAGTCCAATTATTAATATTTTCCCGATGGATTATAGCAAATGCCAGCGGGAAAATATGATTATTTCCATCAAGGGAGGCCGCACAAAGGAGGGTTCCTTCGTATTTTCCGTACAAAAATGTACCATCAACAAAAATCACGGGACGACAACTTGAGAAGCCTTCAATCGTCCGCTTGAAAGTCCAAAACATCCGGTTGAAAAGCGTGCGCCACGATTAAGGTTGATGTGATCATCGATCACAAAATGTGAACCTGGATTCCGGCTCTTCATTTCGATCATCCACGTCCTCAGCCTACCGTATGATTCATCTCAATCTCCAAATTGTCTGGCGATTGCCATTTGTTTGGCTTTCCGGGTTTTACGGTAAGTAGATTCGAATTGCGGCTTATCTTGAATCTCCGCCATCAATGGCTTGATTTTGATGTCCGGTTGGGCGGCGACCATTGCTTCTATTTGGCTGCAGAGGTACTTTTGGTCAAGGTGCCGATGATCCCGTGACATTTACGGAGAACTGCATGTATGTGGCCCATTATATTTACTTATTTTCCAAAACATGCCACCCGATTTAGCAATCACGCGGAGCCTCCAACCACACGGTCCATTTGCATTGCCACACCTTATCACATATTCTTCTTTTTTTGTCAAATAACCGCAAAAATTTTGATTTCTCCTAAGGGAGTACTCTTTCGCAGCCAACTGCACCGTGTCCTGTGATGGAAACAACATGCCAACATCAAATTCTTTTGATGGATCAAATATCATACGGCGCGGCTTGGCTCTAGTGTCGTCTTGCATCATGTCAAAGTCGATCTTCGAATAAGGCGGTGGATGTACCAACGGCAAAATGGGATTGCTGCACCGTGTATTATAGTAAGCCTCCATATTATCACATCCGACATCTTCTTCGTCATTGTCATCGGAGTCCATCCAAGGATCATCTTCTTCATCACCATCATCATCATCATCATCATCATCAGCATTATCATCATCATCATCGGCAGCAGCATTATCAGCATTATCATCATCATCATCAGCTGCATTATTAGCATTATCATCATTATCATCGGCTCGCACGCATCGATTATGCGGACCATCATCATCTTCACCAACATTCGAAGCTTCCTCCACGAAATCATCTCTCATTTGGTGTTTTGCTACAGTTGCATAAAACCGCAAGAACCCTTTACCACCCGCCTGAAGTGCAAATTGCTGAATCATCATAAGCGTGGCATCATCATGCACCTCAGTAATGTCATATGTAACACAATTGTGTGTTACATACGGATATCTATACACCCCTTGTTTGAATATCTTGGTTTCTGTTATATTCAATGCGCTCTCAATCGACACACGTAACTCATCAAATGTCGATATGTTTGTCATCCCGAACATGGTAGATTGTCCGCCTTCGTAATCAATTCCATATTCAGTTCGTACTATTGTGCCTCCCCAAGACACAATCGCAAAAGATGTAGACGACATTCTGAGATTTAAATAAATTAGAAATTATTTCTAAACTACAATTTCCTAAATATTGTCCCGTATACGTTATCAAATTAACATACCCACTATCAATATATCAAATGAAATAAATGTCTTAGTATAGGCCTAAGGGTTTAAACGACATTTTGAGATTTCTTTCAATTTCTTGGGAGATAATTTGCCGGAAGGGAAAAATCGTCGACAAAATACCGTTATTCTTCCATGGCCGATTGATTGTGGCCATTTCCTAATTTTTGAGATTTTTTTGAATTTTTTTGGGGAGACAATTTGCCATAAGGGCAAAATCGTCATTTTGAAATGTTATCGGCCAAAATACCGTCAATCGTCCATGGCCAGTTGATTGTGGCCATTTTCTAATTTTTGAGATTTTTTTGAATTTTTGGGAGACAATTTGCCGGAAGGGCAAAATCATCATTTTTCAAATGTTATCGGCCAAAATACCGTCAATCGTCAATGACCATTTGATTGTGGCCATTTCCTAATTTTTGAAATTTTTTTGAATTTTTTGGGAGACAATTTGCCGAAGGGCAAAATTGTCATTTTTCAAATGTTATCGGCCAAAATGCCGTCAATCGTCCATGGCCGAGTTGATTGTGGCCATTTCCTAATTTTTGAGATTTTTTTGAATTTTTTGGGAGACAATTTGCCAAAAGGGAAAAATCGTCATTTTTCAAAATTAAGTCGGCCAAAATACCGTTAATCGTCCATGGCCGATTGATTGTGGCCATTTCCTAATTTTGAGATTTTTTTGAATTTTTTTGGAGACAATTTGCCGTAAGGGCAAAATCATCATTTTTCAAATGTTATCGGCCAAAATACCATTAATCGTCCATGGCCGAGTTGATTGTGGCCATTTCCTAATTTTTGAGATGTTTTTTTGAATTTTTTGGGAGACAATTTGCCGGAAGGGCAAAATCGTCATTTTTCAAATGTTATCGGCCAAAATGTCGTCAATCGTCCATGGCCAGTTGATTGTGGCCATTTCCTAATTTTTGAGATTTTTTTTGAATTTTTTGGGAAACAATTTACCGGAAGGGCAAAATCGTCATTTTTCAAAATTCGTCGGCCAAAATACCGTTAATCGTTCATGGCAAGTTGATTGTGGTCATTTCCTAATTTTTGAGATTTTTTTTGAATTTTTTTGGAGACAATTTGCCAGAGGCGCAAAATCGTCATTTTCCAAAATTCGTCGGCCAAAATACCGTTAATCATCTATGGCCAGTTGATTGTGGCCATTTCCTAATTTTGATGATTTCTTACAATTTTTTTGAGATATAATTTTTCAAAAGGGCAAAATCGTCATTTTTTTAAGTCACCGGCCAAAATAATCTATGGCCACTTCATTGTGGCTATTTTCCCATTTTCTCAAATTTCTTAATATTTTTCCTTCATTTTTTTGAAAGTCTTTATGATTTTTCTTTATTTTTAATCCATTTTGTATTTTCTAATTTTCTATTATTCGAATTTTGAATTTATTATAAAAATATTTTTCGGACCGGGTCAAACCCCGCTCCCGCTTCTCGGGCCATCCGATCAACTTTTTTTTTTATTTTCCCAAATAATCATTTTACACTCCTAATTTTCTTTTTTATATTTTGAAAATCGTCAAAATAAATATGGATGTAGTTGCAAAAATGAGTCCTGAAAATTTGTTTTTATGAGATTATGGTCATTCTTTTTATTTACCGCAATTCGTAAACATTACAACTATTCAGTCTACAAATAATAATTAAATAAATAAAACAATACTTACGAAACCGCAAAAAATAACTATAACAAGGTTTACCTCAAACTAGTAAGAAGGTCGGCTTTGCTTTTCTCTCGCCTTCCGCAAAAATAAAAAAGTCCCAATTTAATTTAAACATGACAAAAATATTTGCAATAAAATAAAACCCTAATATCAATAAAGGCACCTGAGAAAAGAGGGATATGAGAAAATCTTCGTGAGCTATATAGAAGAAAACAAGAAATGAGGTCTTAGAGAGTCTGATTAAAACTTGGTCGGGATATTAAGAACAAATCTCCCCGAAGTTAATCAAAGCGAGGGGAGGGCTTCCGACGGACTCTACACTCTGTTCACTTAATATCCAGATCACTTAAAATCAGAAATTCCGTGGAGGAGGCTTCAGCAAAGGAGGGATGAGCTTTTGTGGAGAGGTGAAATGCGGAGGAAAGTTGAGCTTCTGTGGAGAGGCGAAATGCGGAGGAAAGATGAGCTTCTGAGAGGAGGCGAAATGCAGAGGAGAGATGAACTTCCGAGAGGCGAAACGCAGAAATGCAAAGGAGCGATGAGCTTCCTTAGAGGAGCGAAATGTAGAGAAAAAAACTTTCTTGGAGGAGCGAAATGCAGAGAAAGGAGCTTCGTGGGATGAGCTTATCAACGGAGAGCCTTCGGCTTTGCTTAGAGCGAGCCGAAGGCTCTATAGCACTCGTAGCACCTTTCACGTCGTCCGCCAGGGCCTGATTAAAGGCGTTGGCGACGTAGGGCCCCTACCCGCTCGCATATCTGCCGAGCGGGTAGGGGCCAGCATGCGAGAGAGCAGTGTGTCTGCTCTCTCGCATGCTTTATCTTGCTCGGCACTTGTGAGTGCCGAGCAAGACCAATGTGGAGAGAGAGAGAGCAGAATTCTGCTTTCTTCTCTCTCTGCAAAGCGTGTAGAGAGCGTGCAGCGAGAGAGCAGGATTCTGCTCTCTCTCTGCATCCTGTCTTGCTCGGCACTGTGAGTGCCGAGCGGATGGCCGCTCGGCAGCCTAACTAAACTAAACCGATTGAACCTGACAATTGGCGGTTCATCTACGCCACCTGAACATTATAAGAACAAGCTTTGTTGCTGATTCTAGTGAAAAGAATGAGAAAGATGGCAGATTTGACAGTTTACAGTTCACAAACAACAGAGTAGTCAAATCTTATAATGATGTTTCTTGTTAACAAAGGCTTACTATGACAGACATTATAGACAGTACAAAAAACAGCACAGTGATATTAATAGGATCAGCTCGCTTCTGACGGACCGAAAAGAGCACGGTTCACAAGCTTCACATTCTTCTTTTATGTTTCTTATGCTACCAAAGGTCACCTGTATAGAATTACCTATGTCCTGTTCTCACAAAATGATGGGATTCGCCAAAAATATTAGGTGGGTTATCCAGTTTTCGATTGTATCAACAAGTGCATAGATTCCACCACGACAAAGAGATAAAACCAGAACCGATGAATAGATTCCTACGCCTTAGTTCTCAACATTATGGACAGATTCCTTGCTTCCTATAGGCTTGAACACAAGCCTTGCCATTAGTATTTTATGTTGGCCATTGTCATACTACTAAAGGTCGGCTTTATCGAATTATGTAATGTCTAGTTCCCTGAATTCGTATAATTACATCTTTTTGGCAAAAACGATTGGGTATGTTGTCCATATTTCGATCCTAGCAACAGCCCATAGATGGAGGTCATTGTCATTGAAGTGTGAAGATGCCCTCTATAAAAGTCAACACCATATTTTTTCTTTTTACTATGAATTTTCCATTATCTTGCTCTTCAAGCAACAGACAACAAAATTACGTGCTTACGCACGGGCAACAAGACCAGCAATATGTTCATGGCGTGAAACCAGGGATCTGGACTGCACCATTTTCAGTTGAAAGTTTGCTAATCCTCCCATGTTTTGGTCAGTTGGGAAGATCACGGCTCGGAGTTTCGTTTCAATAGCAAAACGCGTTGAACTCTAGTGTCTTTGCGATTGATGCACTTCATCGTCTTTCTTATTTTCGTCAACTTCTATTCAGAAAGCTTAGGACGTACTTAATTGTTGCAGAGATAGCTTTTGTGCTTCAGTTTAGTAGCCCAGAGGGTCGTTGTGCTTTGATCGTTACTCATTTCCTCAGCATGTTGAACGAGAATAACTGGAAAAGGGTCAAGATGCATCCATCACAAAGGAAATCTAAGATATTTTCATTTGCTCATTTCCTCAGCATGTCGAAATCGAAAGCCGACCATCCATATCAAACCGCATCAAAGCGACATCCTTACAATTTTTCTTCTTAATCAGAAGCCGACAACCCTAAACAACAGGTGGGATCGTTCATGACTCATGAGATGTCTATCAGATGCCCATAATTTTAGTCTAAACTACAATTCAAAACAGCACATCCTTGTCAGAGAAGAATTTTCGTTTCACAATATGACCACAGACATATATATGCTTCTAGATTGCAAATAAAAAAAAGGAGATTTTCCGGTCTCTGATATTGCAACACCGAAGCTATCAATACCAGAAAACAGGATGCAATGTACTCAGCAGACAGATACCCCTACAGCAACCCTTTGCGGCATTTGGTTGCTTCCAAGCTTGCGTGAGGCGAACGATGGAGCATTCTCTGTGGGGAACGGAGAAATGATGACTTTTCCTCGAGCCCTTCCGGTTTCTAAGTATCGAAATGCTTCAATGACATCTGAAAATGCATAAGGTCCGGTAGGATCGATGATGGCCTTAAGCTTTCCGTTCTCTAAACAAGGCCTAAGCATCTCCAGGTTTTCTCCAGAAACCGTCAAGCTTGAATAGACTGCCCTTGGATGTGATGGAGGCCAGGTTATGTCAATGATTGGAGCGTCATCCTTAGCCACTACAAAGGAGTTCTTGCAGTCCCCTGAAGAAGTCACGAGATAGCGTCGAAATAACATTTCAATGCAAGTGAGCGTCATTTTAGTTTCTGATCTTCCAGTGGTCAAAGCAATCTCTAGAACCCGCACAAGCTCTTTCTTGTCCATTCTAAAACTACATGGGATTTATATTTGGCCAATTCACTGGACACATAAGTTGATTGCACAGACATAAGACATAAGTTGTTTAAGGTACTCGAACTTTTTAAGTCTCCTACAACCAACGGTGCTCGTACAAAAGAATTGCTCCACCACCAGTGAACGTGATAAAATTTCAGATGACATGATAAATTCGAAAAGAAGACAATGTCATCTAGTATGAACAAACTGCCTGAGCAGTATGAAGTACTAAGGTAGAACTAGCAAATGAGAATCTGTTGTTCAAGGAACTCACCGATGGTATCATAAAGAAAGTCAAATTTCTCCTCAATTTCTTCATACTTGGTATTCGTGTAGTCGATAACTTTGTCGGCACCCAGTTTCTTGACGAATTCCACCTTTGGTGAGCTACATGTTGCCACAACATAGGAAGCATTGTAAAAGTGCTTGGCCAGCTGAACAGCTAAAGTCCCAACACCACCTGCACCTCCAACAATAAAGACTGTCTGTCCCTCTTTAAAATCTGCTGTTACAAACCCTTCGATTGCAGTCTGAACAGCTAATGGCAAACTCGCGGCTTCCTCGAATGACAGGTTCTGGGGCTTCATTGCCACCAGGGTCTCCTCCACCGCAATAAATTCTGCCAGTGTCCCGAGCTGCTTCAGCTTTCCAGGAGCATTGAAATCCTGAATATTCCCATAAACTGCATCGCCTAAATCAAACTTGGTGACACCAGTGCCTTTCGCCACCACCACACCTGCCATGTCACAGCCTGGAACCACCTGCATCCCATATCAAGCAATGAATCTAGATTCATGACAATGCTTGTTCTAGGGTAATGATCTGCTCAGGACTTTTATTGATTATCGAATATCGTCCCTTGTTTTACTAGTACAATCGGCCTAAGGTGAAATCGTTAACCAGCGCTGCCTGATTTACAATAACTAACATAGAAGAGTCCATGGTTCCCCAAACAACATTCTGCTTTCATTCCACAAGCAAATTTCCCATTCTCTGGTAAACTAATAAATTCAAAATTAGTCACAGACACACTACATGCACATAGAACTAGCCAACTTAACAAGAATGCCGCCAACAATTTACTGGAGCAAAGTGTGGCCAGAGCCAGCGAGATAGGAAAACAATAGCACATCAATGAGGATGAGAGAGAACCACATAAAAGTATTATCTCTTTGCTTTTCTCCCTTCCTCTCTCACAACATGTTCAATCATCTTACTCACAGGAAAGTCTGAAGGAAAGATGGGATGCTGGCGTCTTTTAAAATCAATAGGATTTAAAGCAGCAGCTCGAACTTGGACGATTATTTGATTATGGTGGGGGAGTAGGAAGAGGGAAGTCCCCCAGCTTGAGAACTTCCTTACTTCCATACTCTTCATAAAACCAAGCTTTCTGCATATTTGCTCTCCTCAAAAATAGAACTGCATCTCTCTGTTATATATAGAGGAACCTATACAACCTAGATACAAGATTGTCCAAAAAATTTTGTGAAATGACATGAGATGGAGTGGGTGGTCATATCTACGGTGTGGAATGTGGACAGTGGATGGTAGATAAGATGACAAAGGCAGAATCAATGAGAAATCACTAAAATCACGATGACGTTATCTCGTTCGACATACTTTCAGTAATGGGGCCAAAATCGGATAAGTATACAATAAATGTCATAACTTGTATACGGCATTCACTTAAGTGCCATAACTTTCAAAACGTTCACCTAAATGTCATAACTTTTAAAAATCGTTCACTTAAGTGTCACGTCGGAGCAAAATTATTTACTTGAGTGCTACAGTAACTTTTCTGGCGTGCCACATCAGCTTTCCGACATGCCACGTCATCTTTCCGATGAGCCACGTCGGTTTTCCGGCATGCCACGTCAGCTTTCCAACTGCTACGTCAGCTTTTTCGGCGTTCATGTTAACATAGCACTCAAGTGAACAATTTTTGAAAGTTATGGCACTTAAGTAAACGTTTTCAAAATTATGGCACTCAAATGAACGCCGTACAAAAATTATGACACTTCTAGTGTACTTTTCCCGGCCAAAATCTTCATTTTCTTCTTAATTGAAAGTGACGTGGTGCTATGATGAACGATGAGAGAGATGGCTCCGTGGATAAGGAGAAGAAAAGCTAGTCGGTGTCCTTGCAACTTGCGCGCACGCATCCGTTTAATGGAGGCACAAGGGAAATCAAAAGATCGGTCTTTTCACACATTCCATGCAATAACCTATCACGATCAATACTTAAGGTCAGGTAATGACACTGAAGGAGAAGGCTGGTGTTCAAGAGAATATGCACCATGAGTAACCCCGTCCCCGGTGGCCACCCGTTGTACCATCCATCTTTTCTTGGCGAGAACCCGTGACATGATGTGCACCAACCAGTCCTTCCAGCACCGAAACAAAATCTAAAATTGTTCTAAGTAAAGCTGTGAGTGCATCAGATAGCACACTGAACCTGGAACGGTGAAACACCAGAACAAGAGCAATTGCCCAGGTCCTAAATGCACCAGACAAAGCGGGCAATGCATGCTAATGCATCAAGCAACCAAATCATAGAATCGTACCTCAGTCAGTCCTCAAGCGGAAAAGATACAACAAATCCGCCTAATGCTGTCTGAAATTACTTAGAAAGAAGAGCTCTTGAGAACTATCCTTGACAATAATCTTGTCCCACAAAAATAAGAACAACATTAATCGGTTAAAAACTCCACCTTTCTATCTAATGACAGACAAGCTTCCGTTTCGAATCGATTCATGCATTTTTATGGCGAATCACATCACCGCTTCTTTGGCATAAAGCTAGAATCACATGAGCTCAACCAATCAGCCATGTCCAAGCCTGAGCCATAAGGGGCCACGTTACTATTAAACCGGCACATCCTTCATTGCAAAATCCCATCCATGCCGAAATACAGAGCTTCCCTATCGTTCTCCTTCGCCAATTCCTTGTCTGGGGGGACCATTTCAACTTTCAAGGTGAGATCTTTCGTGCAAGACATACCTCCTGCCGTATAAAACTATGAAAGGTGCAGAGAACCAACTACTTAAATGCAAGAAAACGAAAGGAGGTTCGTCTTAGGCATTACGTCGAACAGGCTCCAGCGCGAAGGTCTGTAGCCAAATGAAACATCCGCAAGTTTTCTAGTGAGCGGCAGTATGTGTGTGGGACTATTTTGAGGGGTGTGCAGCCAGCAAATCGGTTAACAAGCATTGTGCCTACGCAGGAGCCAAAACTCCGACAACTCACTCCAATCACTAGAAGCTTCTATACTTAACTACCGGGCAATAACCAATCAAAGTTGACGTGGAGTTTACCTTCCCTATCGTCACCCCCTTAAATTGAGAGAAAATATTTTTCTTCCCTTAATCCCATAGAATACTCCCAAATTTTATGTCTCGTAGTTTAGACCAAGTAGTTTAATAACTTGCTTAGGTCCAAATATTGTTAATTTTATATACGAATTTGTAACCTTTTTAACAAGGTTCTTAAAAAAAAAAAAAACAAGCTAGTAACGTTAACAAATTAGTATTGACGAATTATCAAAAGGGCTAATACCACAAAATCCAAACTAATACATCTATGATAAATTTATTTCAAATTATTTTTTTGACTACAAAAAATTTTAAAATGGTACACTTGTAACAAATTTACCTAAAACTAAATTACTTTTTTCGCCACAATAAATTTCAAACTGATACACATGTGACAAATTTACTCCAAACTATTTTTTTTTACCACAAAAAATCTCAAACCGGTACATCGTGATAAATTTACCCCAAATTAATTTTTCAACCACCGAAAATCCCAAATCGGTATACATGTGGCAAATTTACCTTCCGTTGGTTTTGTTAAATTGAGTTAATACCATGGAAAATTTCAAATCTACACACATGTGACAAACAGGAGATAAAAACCCCAAACCGGTACACCGTTAATCGCCACATGTCATTCAATTCAGCAATTTAATAATAAAATTTAACGGAAACTAATAGAGAGTAAATTTGTTATATGAATACCAGTTTGGGATTTTGACGATCAAAGACTAGTTTAACGTAAATTTATCACAAGTGTATCAGTTTGGGATTTATTGTGATGAAAAAATAGTTTAGTTTCGGGTAAATTTGCCTCAGGTGTACCATTTTGAAATTTTTTGTAGTAAAAAAAATAGTTCGGTGTAAATTTATCAAGTGTACACCAGCCCGAGGATTTTTTGTGATAAAAAAATGTTTAGAGTAAATTTGTAACATGGTTAATAATTTGGGGTTTTTTGTGAAAAAAAATAGCTTAGAGTAAATTTGTCATAAGTGTACCGGTTTGAAATTTTTCGTGATAATAACTCTTATTAGAATGGTTGGCGATTTCAAAACATTGCTAGTGAGCCAGGACTCCAACAATGGTGGCCAAAGCAAAAATTAGTTTTTGACATCTCCTACAGTTGGAAAGCTGTGAACATGTTGATAACTCGTGAGCAAAATCTTAGTAAGACATTGAAGCGGTTGCCAACTTCTAAGCAATGAAATTGATGTTGATAGATCACCCAAATAAGAGGGGTAAAGTCAAAATTAGATGTAATTCAATTGAATAAAAGTTCATAAATCACTCAAATTAAGATTGATAATTTCGTGTAAAAGTCGGATAATATTTGTAAATTGTTGAAATGATTGGTAATGTAGAAAAATTAAAATTAACGGTGTTAAGTGACTGGGATAGGAATAGTATAACGTTAAAACTAGCTGGTAATTGAATTTGAAAAAGTTGGTAAATCACTCAAATTAATGTTGTTTTCCTATAAAAATTATCAAATCTTTAACTAGTTGATAACTCAACGAATAAATGTTGGCAAGTTATTGCATGGGATGGTACCTTCGGAGCAATTTAATTAATTTTGAGTAACTCAAGTAAGAGTTGTTAAGGCTAAAACTAGTCATGAAAAAGAAAAGCTAAAATTAGTTGGTAGTTAAATCAGAAAAAAGTCAGTAAATCACTCAAATGAATATTACTACTATTGTATAGACTTGGTAACTCTTTAAGAGGTTAATAGCTTTGATAAATAAATGCTGGGAAAGTATTTGAACGGTCTCTGGTTCCAAGACGCTCAAATCAAAGTTGCCGAATGACTCGGCCAAGAGTGGGTGGAGTTAAAACTAGTTGGTTACTAAACAGGAGAAAATTTGATGAATCAATTCAACTATAGAATTGGCAACTCTTTAAAAGGTTAGAGAGCTCAATAAAAAAATATATCTAGTAAATTTTTTAACGGGTTAATAACTAAACAATCAAATTATCGCTGCGAAGTAACTAAGTTAAAATGGGTAAGGCTATTATAGGTAACTAAATTAGAGGAAAGTTAATAACTCGCTCAAATTAAAGTTAGATAATTTCGAACCAAAGTTGATAAGTGTTTAACATGTTTCTGACTATTGCAAATTAAATGTTAGTTGGATCGGGTCGCAACTTTTGAACAATCTAATTGACGTTGCTAGGTGACTAAAATATGAGTAGGTAAAGCTAAAATTACTTGCCAATAAATCTGAATAAAAGTTGGTAACATTCAAATTAGGGTTGGTAATTTCGCATGACACTTGGTAACTCTAATTGATGGTGGCTTTAGTAAATAAACGTTGAAGAAATTTTGGAATGGTTGGTAACTTTTGCTAATTGGCCCAAATAAGAGCGAGAAAAGCTAAGTTTTAAATAGTTAGTAACTATATTGGAGAAAAACTGATAAATCATTCGAAAAAAAGTTAGTAATTTCTTGTAAGTGTTTGTAACTCTTTTACAGATTAATAATTTCAACAAATAAATGTTGGTTAGTTACTGGAACGGTTTGCAAAGTGACTCATAAAAGAGTGATTAAAATAAGAACTAGTTAGTAACTCAATTGGGTAAAAGTTAATCAATCGCACAAATTAAGTTCTGTAATTTCTTGTATGAACTGGTAACTCTTTAACGTGTTGGCTAGTGTAACAAATAAACCATGGTAATCCATTAGAATTGTAAGGAGCTTCAAATCGGAATGGGTTGCTAACTTCGAAACTTGAAATTAAATTTGGTACTTGATGGAATGGGTTGCTAACTTCGAAACAATCTTATTAAAGTTGTAACGTGACTCAATCAACATAAGGTAAAGTTAAAAATAGTTCATAACTAAATTGGGTAAAAGTTGTTAAATCCTTTAAATTAAGATTAGTAGTTTTATATAAAAGTTTAACAATTTTAACACATTGTGAAGCTATGCAGATTAATGTTGATAAATCATTAGAATTGCTGGGAATTTTGAATAAATCAAATAATTTATTATACTTTTATAAAACCCGCAGTGGGTTCTAATTTGTTACATGATGTCAAGCAGGTTTCCATTCAATTTTTCTTACAAACAGGCTTTAAAATTTACAAACACTATCAAACATTACCAGTGCCAAGAACCTTTTCCGATTGTACAGAACAGTGGTGTCTTCCCATGTTACAAAAAAGTTTCCATCAATGTCTCGGAGAAAGGACATGAGGAAATTGAAGCACAGCTGAAATAAGCTTGAGCTCGTAGAATCACACCAACAATTTGTCGCTTGCTGGTGCGCTCATATAAATTGGATGCATAAGTTTCGAAAAATAGTAACTAAGATAAATTACATAACATGTAAGAAGAAACGAACAACACCTACTAATCGTCATTTAGAAGAGATTCCCGAAGGTTTCCGCCGGCAAGCAAATTGAAGAATGGATCTTCGACGTTGCCGCTTTTCACACGAGTTTTGTTTGAATTGAGATCCACGTTACTCGATGACAAAGGTTTCTTTACAGAAACAAAGGCCACCTTTTTGGTTCCAGACTTCATGTTTGAGGGGACTGAACTCTCTGACGGACAATCAAGAAACCCGCCATCCACAGCCAACTTGTTCTCAGGGCTAGATCCAGTCCCATCCTCACTCAAGACATTGCCCTGTTTCTCATGGCCACTAGGCACGGAGGCATTGGGAGTAGATCCAGTTCCATCCTCTTCAACCCGAAGCAGACCTTGCTCGACAGCTTTACGCATCTCAGCCTTCTGAGGGACTGAGTTGCATTCATCTGCAAACTAGAGAATGAGCAGGGCAAGGTGAGCGAACTTTTTCAATGAGCGAAAGCAAAGCAAATTAAGGTTGCAAGTCACAGATTACAGGTCAAACCGCCCCGCAAAACAAAAGCAGAAGAGAACAATATCTAAATGGCAAAATAGGTCGACAAGCATAACCCTTTGCTCAAAATTACAGATTTCCATGCGATAAGCTGGAGAAGCTAAAGCATAGAGGAAGATGCCTTGGTGGTGAAATAGTAGACACGCGAGACTCAAAATCTCGTAATGGAATGACTTTTGGCAGCAGAAGGAGGGAGAGAAGCAAGAAGGAAGATGACGGGTGTACTGAGAAAGCTCGTCAATCACATGGGAAACACCACAAATATCTTAACCTTCAAGAAAACAGTCGATGCTTCTGTAGTGTATTGCCGGTGCCCCTACTGAAGTATTTTCTCTATCACCAGCCGAATTGCTCTCCTCATTCTTGTATGTGCTTTCTAGCAATACGAACTTATCAGTTTTCCATATGCACTCTAGCATTATATAATCTTGATGTGTTGGATGAAACTCCCTAAAAACCTGCATCAATTAAATGGATTTTGATATCATAAGAGAAGTAAGAATTTGAAGATTGATTTGCACTTCAGAGAAAAGTTCCTGACTCACCTCAACTCCTTCATGGGTTAATTTTACAGACTGCTTTTTCTGTGAAATAGAAGAAACAATGTTGAATACTGAAACAACATCCAGTAATATCTGCAAGTTACAAAAGCGTCAATCAATTCAATGTGACAATCCATATTAACCTCTGTCATGGCCTCTGAAGTACCTAAACTTTGAAAGAAAAACATATGGAGAATGACCGACAGCTAAAAGGAGCAAACTAGAATAGATCTCTTGTTTATTGCCTTCAGCAAATACAACTCTATTAAAAAGTCCGACTTCACTTTTAGGTATAACGGCAAGCGAAAGGTAATATTTCAATACAATGCACGATAGATGATGAACCGGTCTTTTTTCTTGATATGTAAGCAAGAATTTTTTCTAGTCAGTAAGGGCTAAGAAAGGATATATCTCCCATCACATTGCATCAAAATATCACCAAAAGATGAATCAGGTATAACATCCAAAAAGTCATCATATATTAGGTAAGAAAGGAGCATATATAAGGTGAAGGATTCTCCGGTCTCCTCTCCCATCTTCCAACATATTTTACTAAAGCTGAAAACCCAGACCCATCATTTCTTTTTAGGTTTTGAATAAGCATTCAAAGCTCTGGCTTCTGATTCACTTGGAATGGCAACTTTAGTAATGGTTGAAGTCACAAAGTTTGGACTTGGTTAAATGTGGTAGACATGGTGTTCTCCCGGTCTGACCATATGGTCCAGAGTTAGATCTTTTGGCTGACCTACTTTAGTCAATGCTCCAACAAAGCTCGCGATCGGAACAATATCTATCAATTGTCATTGCCACATCAGCACATGTATAAGCGGCATATGTCTGTTACTATATTGTTCTCAAAAGCTGAAAGCACAAAGCGGACAAAGCTACCTCAACAGCAGAATAAGGAAAGAATACATACTTGCTGAACCAGTACTCTGAGATGCGCTAGCAATGACAAGATTGTCAAAGAAAATCCCATGAAAAATGATCGAGCAAGTAAGACTGATATCTCGCTATTTGAAAGTCAAGAGTACAAATATTAATTTTGGAGCAAAAGATAGGACATAAGTTCAATAAATGTCCATCTAGAGCAATTGAAAATGATTTGGTAGCTACTGCAAACTTAAAAGAAAAAAATTGGACATGTTTCCATAAAACGAATTTTCTGCTTTTGCAAATTTAAGATGCCAATGAATTTGATATATCTTGCTAACAAAAGAAGGAGACCATGCTGCCTTCAACATTGTTTCAACCATCTGCGCAGAAACATGGCACATCGAAGATATCCAATTATATAGAGAGGAAAGTAAGCAAGTGGGAACAAGTAAAATTGAATATTTGAGGTTGAAGGAGAGTCTAATATTTAGCTTAATTTCAGGATTGCTCAAAATTTGTATTTACCTTCATCGATCACAAACGGGTGGAGCATTTTGTTAAGTCGGGTCAAAAAGATGGAAGGGGGTCAAAAAAAGAGATTGGTCAGACAATACCTGTGACAGTAGTCGTGTGACACCATGAAGTTGTTCAATGAAATTAGGCTTCCCAACATCACACTTCCTCCACTTCAGACTACAGTACCAAATTATGGAGACATTAGAAGTATTAGATAAAATTATCCAATTATGGTTCTATTTAAAAAAAATGCAAGTAGCAAGCTACCGAAAATTGCTAAAAGATCATATGCAAGAAACATGGGAAACATGACATCAATCTATACTAGTGATCCCTGATCACTTCTTAAGGCACGCACTAAGAGCTAATGGTAGATCAAGATTAAAAGCCAAAAACTCCAATGCCCACAATATTATGAGAAAGCCTAATGAACCTTCTGTTTGGGCTTCTTTCCTGTTATCACTAGAAAGCAAGAACTTAATAACTCCTCCAGCTTAACTGACTGCAAAAGCCTCAGATCCCTTCTTACCCGAAACAAGCATACTCATTATTCAAAATTACACAATAGTTGATCTTTGGCTAGTCACAAGTTTGACTTTGAGTGCATTGGTTTAAACTTTTTAGGCTGCATAAACAAAACCACCAGTAAGTAAGCACTTAAGATCCACAAATCATTCATCGGCTATTCATCTAAACTTTAAAAAAAAAGCTCAAAAATAGGTCATGACAAAAGTCAAACGGTGGGAGAAAAAAGGAACCTTCAAAAGATACCGGAAATAGGAGCAACGCCGATGCTGGTTCTTGTTTTTGTACACCATCCTTTCGAGAATGGCACATTCCCCATGGAGGTGAACCAAGGAAGACTTTAATCTCTCCTCAAGCGTTTCAACCTCCGAACCCATCATGTCCCGTGGATGATAGTTACTTCAATATGCTGTCATGCAGATGTGAGCAAGCTTGGGGAGATAAGTCGATGGGGGGAATGTCCTGGCCCAATAACTTAAGCGCCACAATCGCTCTAAAACTGAACCACCCAGTTCACTCAGGAATTGAAGCAAACAAAGAATCCACACCCAACACGAAAGAAGGGTCATACTCACAGCTCAAAAGGGAAAGAACAACCCAGCTTGAGAACTCGAATGGGCACATCAATAGTTGATGCCACGCAAAAAATCACGTCGACCTGATAAGCTATACGTATGCTGCTTAATCGATTAATTTAAGTCAGAATAACCAGTCCAGTTAATGAGGACCTACTGAGGATTTACAGAGAGCCACCGGAGATGGGCGGCGTCGCCCAAGACGATCTGTGGAATTGACGAGGAGGAAAGCTCACACAGTAGTCCAGAGATTGACGAGTCAAGCAGAGATTGGAGGGTACAGTGCTTGAACGAAACACGAAACACCATGGCTCATTGGGTTTTTGTTTTCTTTTATAGTTACCTGTGGCTGGTTTCAAGAGGATACCCGACCCGAGGAACCCGTCAAAATTACTGCTTTAACGTGTCACCTGAAAAAGAAATTGCCCGACCCAGGATTTTTTTTTTTTCCGGTTTGGGTTTTGGTGCAAGACAGGCTTTTCTTGCACAGTCCATCCGTCTACTGATCAAATGACTAAATGGACCTTAATTATTGGGTGGGCCAACCCTAAGTGGTAATAAGGTGATCTGCCCAGGCCCGTAAGGCCCAAATCTCCAGGCCTGTTTTGGTGCCCAGGCTCGCCCAAAAGATGTACAAGGTGAGCCAGGCCTGCCCAGGCCACCCAAATTATTCGTTCGCCGAAAATAGTCTTAATTGATAAGTACAAATTAGGGGCAAGCAGGTCCAGGCTGCCGAAACTCTTTTCCTAATTTTTGGAATCCAGAACCTTCCTTGCCAATCGATTTCCAGTGCCGAATCCAGAATCTATCCGAGAACCACCCTAATTTCTTTTACTTATGAGGAGTTCACAGCCGTCTTAGTGATTTATGCTCAAAAGTTTGAGGGCAGCACGACTACGAAGGAGGAAACAAACAAAATCATAAAGAGATTTGACATATTTTCTCGGTTGAGCCCATGTTTGTGATATGTATGAGTTGTTCAACTGTGCATATATGAATTTTCCGGTTATATCTCACGATTTAGGTGAAATCTAGGCAAACTTCTCGGCATCATAGCACACTCTCCGGCCTCTGCTCGCGCACTGACTGCCAGATTCTTCAAAGGTACGGGAATCATCATGAGAACCAAACACCAAATCGTCAAACAGACATTCCTTCAAACAGGTTGTCCGCAAAGCATATTCTGGTTTGCAGAGAAGACCTGCGTATAATCTAGACACACCCATTCCATCTATAGCGAAGCAGTGCTCAGTTTTCGACAAACATTGCTAAAGCTCACCTCTCGGAGTAAGTCCCCTTTGCCGGAGAGGAGACTTTGCTTGCAGCCCAAGAGAGGAGCGGGAGTGAGTGGACAGAGAGAGAGAGAGAGAGTCGTTGTACCGGAAGATGAGAGGCGGATGAGACTTGAGCGGCAAGAGTTAAAAGAGAATTTAGGGTTAACAACGCTAGAGCAACAGTAGATCTATCAGAACTTCAATTCGCGGCGAAGGATGAAGGTTTATTGTTCCAATGCCGCAAGCCCCAGAAAAAATAACTATTTAACCAAAAATTTCATGGGCACTAAGTTGGTAGGAGTTGGACAAAAAAAAAAAAAAGTTGGTAGGAGAGACGGCCACAGCGATGAAGACTACAGCGGTCGAGGGGTGATCCCGACAATTCAATCGATTTTCCCGAAAAAAAAAATTAGCATGCGATTTTTTTTTGCAGAAATAAGCAATTCATTCATGAAACATTAAAAGATAAGAGATGTTATTTGGTCCGGTATGAGCCGTTCAAATTGATTTTGAAAATTGGTCGATTCGGTCCGTTGAGGTGGTTGCGAGGTGGCCATAGCGGGGGAAGCCGCAACTATAGCGGTGGAGTAGCGATCGCGACAATTCAATCAATACCCTCAAAAATGGAAAATACATTGAGTTACTTCCACGTAGTAGGTTTGGTCTAGCATCAATCATTCAAATTGGTTATGTGAAATTGCGTCAATTTGATCCACGTCTATGTACTAATCGACCTTCCTAAACTCGCACCCGCGACATTCATTTGCCACCTCTAAGCATAGACAATATTGGATTCGTTCTTTGTTCGAGAATAATCATGTTCGTTTGGGACTTTAAAATGTGTAAGATAATGAACTAATTCAATCATTTAAGATTACGTTTATTTCAGAGAAAATGAATGATCTGGATAATATTTTTCCTAAAAACGATCTCTTGTATCATTTGAAATAACTAACAAATGAAGTTTTTATTATCAATAATTATTTATATTTATATATTTTCGTGGACGATAAAAAATCTTTCTCGTTTATTCATTTTACAAGCTATCGATTTATATTTATATATTTTCGTGGACGATAAAAATCTTTCTCGTTTATTCATTTTACAAGCTATCGATTTTAGAAAAATATTATTTATGTTCCGCAAAAAAAAAAAGTCGTAAGTGGTAGATCTTAAGCCACGTGATCAACTGAGGGGTTTGAGGAGTGATGTGTATACGTGGATTACATGCGTGCCATTCACTAACAAGTATAAAGAATTTCATTATAAGGTTATGTTTGTTTCGTGAAAAAAAGTGATTTGAAAAATATTTTTATAAAATAATTATTTTATTACTTAAAAGAATTAATCAATGAAAAATATTTTTATTACTGGCAACAATTTATGTTTATACATTTTTGTGGATGATGAATATATATTTAGTTCATTCATTTTTGTATGCAATACAAACAATTATTTTTAAGAAAATATTTTTCAAATTATTCATTTTATGTGAAAATAAACGTACCCTTAAAACGCTCACTCAGGTTTTGGCTCGTGATTTAGTCTATGTGGTTAATAGAGCGTTTCATTAATTCAGAATTCATGCAGTTATGCATGTGAGTTGAATAGCTTACATGTATTTAGCGATGTCATTGATTCGATTCGGGTTGACATGATACCCGAATCGAATCAAATTGTATTGGATGTGTGCATGCTTCGGCCCAAATTGAATACACGATTTGGTTTGAGGCGAGTTTCGAGTTTCCTCTTTTATTTCAAGGGAAAAAAATCACAAAAAACTTTGAATTATGTTCATTGTGACACATTTATCATGTACTTTTTTTATGACACAAAAAATTTCAAACTATGCCTATTGTGATAAATTTATCCCGAACTTAGTTTTGTGACACCAGAAACTCCAAACTTGTACTCGTGTAACACATTTATCCTCTATTAAGATTATGTCAATAAATGCGGTTAAGAATTTGATGTGACGGGTGACGTGGCATTGTTATATGTTTCCAAACTAAATTAGGCTAATGTGGCACTTCTCACAACAGAAAAATATTAAAAAGAAAAAAAATAAAAATGCAAAGGAAAAAAAACAAAGGAGAGAGAGAGATTGCAAATGGTTCGGGGAGCCACCGTCGTTCCAACTTCGCCAGCTAGGGCCGTCGACCACCGTAGACCGTTGACCCCCATGGGCAAGCGGAGCTCAGGCCCAGATGGCGCTGAGTTCATCGTCATGGCCGAGCTTGCCCAAATCTAGCAGATGACGAGAAGCTTTGAGAATGACCAGAACTTCTCTCTAGCTTCACAACAGGGCTTGCCTAGAATGTGACCACAGGTTAAGAATCTCTGGTTGTGGCCTGAGAATGTTTGCTGGAGTTTTTTTTTTTTTCGAAATGTTTGTTGGAGTGTGTGTGTATATATATATATATATAGACACACACACTTCTGTAGTAGTTTATGTCTTCAAATTGTGGGTTGTTTCTTGATTTGCAATTTGTCCTATTTTGTGTGCATCGGCTGCAAGTCGGAACTTTGCTCGTGGTGATCTAGGGCCTTCACCTGCAAGTCAGAGCTTTATTGGTGCCCCCTACCATCTGCAACCCCTCCCTCTCTTCTTTGGTTTGATTCTTTTTTGGGAAAAAAATCACCAAAAGCCCTAAACTATGCCTAGAGTGATACATTTACCTGAAATTTCTATTCGCATTGTGATACATTTACTTCTGTTATAAATCTGTCTAAAATCACCGTTAAAATACTGATGTGGATCTGTCATGCCATTTTCAGCTACAAGTGGCTCTGATGTGGCGCCAGATTGGAAAAAAAATTGACTGTTCATCGCCTTTAATCCCTTGGCCAAACTCCTCCGGCACTTTTGCTTCGCTACCCACGGCTAACTGGACCTCCGATGGCACTCGTCGGCGTTTGCCCGACCATCCATGACCTTCGAAGATTGAGTTCAGATGCTCAAGCCAAATTTTTAGCTCGAGCAGCCATGGCCATCGCGAGCTTCAAAGCTCGACCTTCAAGTTGCTTCGACGCTTGGCCTTGATTGTTTGCGACCACTTGCGAGCTTTGGAGGTCGAGGTCAGACCCTAAAGTCAAGTTTTGAGCTAAAGCAGTCATGGTGGCCGTGAGCTTCGAAGCTTGGCCACTGCGGCTTGCGACTACCCGCGAGATTCGAAGGTTGAGGTGAGACATGCCAAGCTTCGAGCTAGAGAGGCCATGGCAGCCGCTCAAGCTCGACCTTCTTGAACTTATGTTTTCAGGACATGAAAGTAATGTTCTTCATCGCGAAAAAGACGATGAATAGTTCAAAATTTCCCATTTTTGCAGTTTCCCCCAATTTTTTTTTTTTTATCTTAACCTTGTAAGCTCGCTGGTAGTCACTGGCTGCTAGGGCCAAGATTCGAAACTTGGACCTCGACCTTCGAAGCTCGCGGGTGGTCGCAAGAGGCCAAGGCCAAGCTTCGAAGCAACTTGAAGGTCGAGCTTCGAAGCTCATGGCCGCTGGAGCTTAAAACTTGGCCTGAGGGTTTGACCTCGATCTTTGAAGCTCATGGATGGTTGGGTAAACACCAACGAGTGCCGCTAAAGACATAGGTAGTAATGGGCAGCGGAAAAAAGTGCTAGAGGAGTTTGGCCAAGCGTTTGAAGCCAATGAACGTTGTGAACTTCGCGGAGAGACGATGAACAGTGCAATTCTTTCCTTTTTCAGTTTTTTTTTCCCAATGTTGCACTAGTGTGGCACGCCACTTTGTCACGCAAGATCCTCGGGCACACCACAACAATACCAAACGCCTTGGGTCATTTAAGGGCGACGTCCCAAGCACGTCGTCGACTCATTTATTTTATCTTTTAATTAAGCGCTTGCGAAAACGATTCACTTTTCCAAACAAATATAAAAACAGGGATAGTTAGAAAGGAAACCAACAACTACCAGGCAACAAAAGCTCATTTTATTTATTTATTGTTAATCATGAGAAGTACATATATACAAGCCCTACCTGAAGCCCACTTTCTTTAACCATAAAAAAGGTACCAGGTTGGGGTTGGGGTTAACACTACTTCATACTACTCAACGAGGGAGGTCAACATCCACTTCCTCCTCAGAGCAAGCTCTCCATAGTTAAGGTAATGAAAATAGTTAATAACAACTGGTAAGATATAAAATCTCCACGAATCAACGCCATAAGCTCGAGTAGGGTACCGATTCGCTCGGAGTGGCCTAAGCATACGGGTTAATGTCGATAACATATCAATAGCGTGCGACTTCCGCAACGCTCTAGTTACTACATGATCGGGCACTTGACTCGAACTAGTTAACCATCAACCGCAGACACATTTACCCCGCCTTGGCATACACACGGCTCAATGTTCAACATGGCATTTAAACAACATATAAACTAAGGCACACAATTAGAACATCCACACAGTCTCACATGCATAATGCATTACACGTGTTCCGGTTATTAATGTCTACTTGGTCACAGCACACTCGACAGTTGGTGCTCTTCCGATATGACCGGGCACGACGACTTATAAGCCATATGATTCTAAACTCCCACCGGCATGAACATTTCAAGCATTCTTGTAAGGAGCATCGGCCCTCAACTTGCCGCTACCGGCATCGGTCCAACCATGTAATTCCGCACTCCCGCCAGCACGAACATATCAAGCATCGTTCCCTGGATTCCCCGGGTGACAATATCCATCATGTGACCATACGAGCACACCCGACAATCATGTCGGTTCATATCTTTACATTTATCCCAATGCAAACATGGTCAATGCTCACCCTTCAACTCATTGCAATTTTTCATACATAAAAATGCAATAAAAAATTCACACGTGATTACGGGGGCATACGTCCTTCGTCAAAAGAACTTATGTTCCCTAAGGGTTCGCAAAACTCACATTTACTGAACTTGGCATACAACTAGGAAACTTACACGAGCTAGCCAAAACTCACATTTATTGAACTTGACATACAACTTATGTTCCCTAAGGGTTCGCCATATCATCCTCCATCATTGGTTCTTTAACTAACATGTTAACCATGGTTACTAAATATCCTTGACAACTACTATACAATAGGCGAGTCGCCTCCAACGATGAAACTATGGGAATCAAGGTTCCTCCTCGATTTCCAACAAACTCAAAGCTAACTCTTTCCAACGAGTTAAACTAAATTGCCTTACGATTGCAATCCACCGTAGCTCGTTGCTTGGTGAGCCAATCCATATCAATAATAACATCAAATCAAACATCGCAAGCACAATCAAATATATCTTTTCCTTACAACTACCTATAACCAACTTACAACCGAAACATCATATCTTAGACACTACACTATTCTTTAGCAAGGTAGAAATCTTAAAAACCGTTCCCAACGGTTTCGGGCTTAACCCTACTAACTTAACAAATTGCTCAGCAATAAATGAATGCGTGGCTCCACGATCAAACAATGCATAAGCTACAAGATCTTGCGGGAAGAGCGTACCTGTGACGGTCGGCGAGTCCTTCGCCTCCTCTCGGGTGACATCATACACTTGTCCTTGCACTGGGGCTCGATTCGGGTTGTCCCGCAGAGCATTCCCTCCCGTATGTCTTTCTTACGGTGGCTGTGCTTGCACTTTCACGGGTCTTTGCGAGCAATCTCTCACTTAGTAGCCACGCTAACCACACCCAAAATAGGCTCCCACCCTAAAAGGGCATGGGGCTACTCCATACCTCCGATTACGGACTCGGTACACACCATTAGGGTAGTAAGCCGGCTTCCCCACGGCTTTCCTTCGATTGGGTGGAATGGGATGATTTCCTCATATTATCGACGTTTTCCCAAACCAATGATCATCCCTAGCGGGGTTGCAAACCGCGATCCGGATGTGGCTACCCTTTCGGTCATGTTTCTCTCCAGAAGCTGGGCCCTCTCATATAGCTCATTATAATCCTTGAGATTCAGCGGCATCAGTTGCTCCTTGATTGTGGGTTTCAGTCCATCCCGAAATCTCCTTGCCTGTCCACAGAGTCCTCGATCATTCTTAGCGCATACTTAGACGGTTCGGCGAACTTCACCTCATGCTGATCCAATGACATCTGATTCTGTCGAAGATGCGGGAACTCAACCATCTTTTGCTCCTGCGCATAATTCGAAAAGTACTTTCCATTGAAGGCTTAGACGAAGGCATCCTACACCCGAACCATACCTTCGGGAAAGATCCTTCCCCTTGTGGCTTCTCACCACGTGCTAGCGTTACCTTGCAATTAGTAAACGGCTAGCATCACTTTATTCTCTTCGAAACATTTCAACAAGGCATTCTCCAACTCCTTGATCCATGAGATTGAAGCCTCTGGATCACCCGCTCCCGTAAACTCCGGCAGCCTGATCTTCAGAAATTGCTCTTCCAACTTATGCATTGGCTGCCCACTATTCTCATTTCTAGCTAATCGGTCTTTCCGGGGGGGAGGGGGGGCAGTAGGAGCTTGATTCCTTACTTGCTGCCCTATAATGTCTCATAAAGCTTTCAACGCTTGCAGAATCCCATCCACTTTGGGATTCTCCTGAGTCGACCTTCCTCTAAGCACTCTCGCATTATGGTTGCTCATTTGCAAGAACCTTATGGAATCCTGCTCACCCCAAAGTCAACACGTCATGAGAACTCATGATAAAAACCTAAAACTCAACTATCAAATACAAGCATAGGGTTTTAATCCTATTAACTATCCCAAAATCCATGGTACCTTATCACTCTAGGTTATGACCAAGCGGATCAGGCTGACCTCACTACGATACCACTTTTGGAAGGAGTTGTTACGCCCCGATCCCCGAGCACGTCACAACCCTACCAAACGACTAGGGTCATTTAAGGGCAATGTCCTAGGTGCGTTGTCAACCCATTCATTTTATCTTTCAATTAAGCGCATACGAAAACAATTCATCTCCCCGGATAAATATAAAAATAGGGATAGTCAGAAAGGAAACCAATAACCATTAGATAACAAAATCTCATTTTATTTATTTCTTGTTGATCCCGAGAAGTACAAACGCACATGCCCTACCCCTAAGCCACTTCATGCAACCATCAAAATGGTACCAGGTCGGGGTTGGGGTTAACACTACTACATACTACTTAAAGGGAGAGATCCACCTCCTCCTCAGAGCAAGCTCTCCATAGCTAAGGTCCTGAAAATAGTTAACAATAATGGATGAGATATAAAATATCCGTGAGTCAACGCTCTAAGCTCGAGTATGGTGCGGGTTCGCTCGGGGTGGCCTTGACATGCGGGTTGATGCCGATAACGGATCAATAGCATACGACTTCCGCAACGCTATAGTTACTACGTGATTACGCACTTGATTCAAACTAGTTAGCTGTCAATCACAGGCACATTTACTTCGCCTTGGCATACAAACATCTCGGTGTTCAACATGGCATTTAAACAACACACAAATCAAGACACACAACTAGAACATCCATCACAGTCTCACATGCATAATGCATCACATGTGTTCCGATTATTAATGGCCACTCGGCTACAGCACACTCGACGGTTAGTGCTCTTCCGACATGATCGAGCATCGTCTCACCCCCATCGGGCACAACGACCGATAAGCAATGTGATTCCGAACTCCCGCGGGCATAGACATATCGGGCATTCCTGTAAGGAACATTGACTCGCAACTTGCCATGACCGACATCCGTCTAGTCGTGTAATTCCAAACTCCCGCCGACATGGACTGTCGGGTGTCCGAAAAGCCATGTGATTCTGAATTCCCGCCGGTCCCTTGGATACCCTTGGGTGATAGTATCCATCATGTGACCACACGAGTACACCGGATAATCATGGTTGTTCATATTTTCGCATTTATCCCAATGTAAACATGGTCGTGCTCACCCTTCAACTCATTGCAATTTTTCACACATAAAAATGCAATAAAAAATTCACACGTGATCACGGGGACATACGTTTTTCGTCAAACTTGATATTCCCCACTTCCATACCATACTGGATTTTTCAAATACAAAAACCTAACGGTTTGACGTCACCTCATAGTATGCCCTTAATTACGCATCCAAAAATTCATTTTTCAACATAATAAATTCTATCTCGGAATAGATGATTATTTTCATGTCAATATATACATTCGGGGACATAGAATAATCACCAAATCATCACCAAATGATGATGATGATGATGATGATGATGATGATTTAATTAATAATAATTATTATTTAATCCGACCATGGTTAATTAACCTTGATTAAATTAATCCAACTATGATTAATTAACCCAACTATAGTTAATTAACTCAACCACGATTAATTAAAGTAACTACGATTAATTAATCCAATCATGATTAATTAAAGTAACTATAGTTTTTTTTTTTTTTTGGTAAGGTAAGTATGTATTGATCTTCCAAAAGCTAGATACAAAAGAAACTGGTCACAAAAAATCATGAACTCAACATGACACATAGTGTGACATGGAGAGTTCAACGGTGAACCGGTCGCAAAATACACCCAGAGAAAAAAGTAGCGGATCAACTACCAGGCTAGTGGATGAAGGCCAAACAAGCGGCCAAACACCTAAAGCTAACAGATAACTAAAGGACAAGGCTGGGAGGAGGAGAAAAGGCGCCTCCCAGACGAACGAGCAATGGATCAGCGGCAACAGAGAAGGAGAGTCCCATGATTGACTTGAGAAGCAAACTGCAACAGCATAAAATCCACGCAAGTTGCAGCTAGCGCGAGGAAGGAGCAGCATCCGTGAAGGCCACCTGAAGAATAGCAGTAGACCGCAAAGAAAGGCACAAAGCACCCGGAAGTCTCAGAGGACTCAATGGAGAGATGCAGCGTGTGAGACCGGAGAGTACAGCACAAACACGGGTCCGAGAACACCCAAAGCCGGGAAAAAAGGGGGCAACCGAGCCCAGAAAAAAAAACCCCAAAACAGTAACTATAGTTAATTAAAGTAACTATGATTAATAATAAGGTAACTATGGTTGATATTAAAGTAACTATAGTTAGTTAACCTAACTGGGGTCAACTAACCCAATCATAGTCAACTAACCTAACCATAGTCAATTAACCTAACCCAACCATAGTTAATGTAACCTAATCCATAATTAACATAATCTAATTGTCATTAACATAATCTAATCTATCCCTAAACATAATTAACAACCTAATCAAGGGTTAGGAAGTTAACTCATCACTAAACTACCGGTGATGACGACGGCGGCCGCAACGATGGGAGTGCGGCAATTCGCGGGCGGCGAGGACATGAGGCTTGGGTCGGCTCGGTCCGGGGTTGCTTGGAGACAAGGCGGATGGCGGTTGCGGGTGCGCGGTGGCTCGGGTGAATGGCGATCCACGGGGTTGTGGGCAGCGACAACGGACAGTGGGTCACGGGTAGTTCGGGCCAAGCGGTGACGACGGGTGGCCCGGCGACGATGGGCAACCAACGGTGACAGAGCTTGGTGGCCGGTGGCTATGGAGGAAAGAGGAGGAGATGGTGGTGGTGGTGAGGATGGAGGTGCCGTAAAAAATGAAAGAGAGAGGGAGGAAGAGAGGGTTGGCCGTGGGGGGAGAAAGAAGAGAGAGAGAGAGAGATAGATGAGAGACAAGAAAGAAGAGACTTGAGGTGATGGGGTGGGGCCCACTAGTCAACTCCCATTAATTATTTTTGTCTCAAGGTAATTAATGCAATGGGGCAAAAAAGTAATTTGATAGTGAGGGTAGATTAGTCTTTTGGCACTAATGATTAAGGGTAATTTAGTAATTTCACATCTAGAGTTCGATCGGGACTAGGCTCGGATGCGAAAGGTCTCGACGCTTCAATCCGACGTCTCGATTAATCCGACTTTATTTCTCTTGCCCAACGTCTTAGAACAATCTAATATCTATTCAAAACAAATAAATCAACGTCCAACTATTATCCTTTAATCCTCAAAAATCCAATATTATTTACCAGACTGAAATTTATAGTTAAAATTCATTGAATTCATTTATATTACAAATGTCTAAATTTCGGGACGTCATATACTTGTCCTTAAAAATGCCACGTCAAATCTACATTAGCGTTTTAACAGTGGTCTTAAGCAAAACTATAACGGATGGGGGTAAATATGTCACGATAGATGTAGTTTGAGATTTTTGGTGTCATAAAAAAAGTTTAGAGTAAATGTGTCATAGTGGGCATAGTTTAGGAATTTTTTATGGTTTTTTTCCTTTTTCTTTTGGGTTTCTTAGTTTTTTTTTCCTTTTCAATATAAGCACCACATTAGCCCAATTTATACTTTGAACATATTAATGATGCCATGTCGGATTTTTAACGTCGTTCATGTGCAGAAACTTAAGCGAGGATAAATGAATTACATAAATACAAGTTTGGGTTTTTGGTGTCACAAAAAAAAAATTCGGGGTAAATATGTCATAATGGGCGTAATTCATGATTTTTTTATGTCACAAAAAAAAGTTCGGAATAAATGTGTCACAACAAGCATAGTTCGGGATGGATGTCGTCGGGTTCCGATGACTTTCATTTCTTAACTGGAAGCATGGCATTTCTTTATATTGGTTTATCGGAGATGAAGTTCCTCCATATAGGGAGATGATGAGGCTCCATTGCTGTCTAGATATCGTCGTGCAAAACCGTTGTCACCACCCTTGTGAAGGAACTCATAGTTTCCGTCACCACTTTGAAGGCACCTAAGATGAAGAATCCCTATTTTCCTCTCCATCGCACCTCTCTATTTAAGAAGAGACGGGCTACGAGTATGATGAATATGTTCTCTATTACTTTTTTTGTTTGTTTGTTGGGAGTGGTATTTTCATTTTACTTGAAAAAGAGGTGCATAGCTTTAAGATAAAGATGAAAATCAAACAAAGCAAGAAATCTAAAAGATAAATCAATTTGGTACATCCTACAAAGACTCGCTCATTCCACCACAAAGACGGGTCTGTATAGCATCAAAACCCAACCGACAGCCGATCACCGAATCTCGCATCAATAATGAGCACATGCCGAGATATCCTTCTCCACTTGCGATTTTACCAAAAAACGACGCGCACCTAGGTTCGGCGTCTTCAGCATCATCGTAAAAAATGGATAACAACAACACAACAAGTTGGAGGAGTACAGAAAATGCCTTGTAAATTTCAGATTTATTTCTAGATCGGAATAGAAGAGCATGCAAATCTAAATCAACTCTAGATCGGAAGAAAAGACCTACAAAGGAGATATCAGGTGATCACAAAATTACTTTCGGATAAGTCGATTGCTGAAATAATAGAGGAGTCGTGCTCGATTATATGGCGCAAGCATCGGAGGCGAAGTAAGTAGATCCGGGGTAACTGGTTTTTTCGAGTTGCTCATGCTTCAAACTTCTCATGCTCACCGGATAAAACTCTCAACGTGGAAGAATTCGGCAGGATTGTTCACAAAATCAAGATAAAAAATAAGAAGTTGAGGATATGGAGAGATAGGAAAACAAAAAGGCAAAGAAAGAGGATGAGGGGTGAGGAAGAGAAAGAGAACGATCCCTCTCTCTCCTTCAGAAAGTCACTAGAGGCGGGGCTTGGTGGCGGTTTGGGAAGGGGGAAAACCCTAGGGTAGTGAAGGAGCTCTTCTCTATTGCTTTATAACGCTCAAAATGTCCATGCATGATACTTTAGTTATCCATGACAATTCTGATAGAGAATGTCAGCCTCCATGTCGGAACATTGCCCAATCAATCTTAAATTTGTTGCTACATTGGCCACGTCGGCGCTTCCGGCAAAAATTAACCGGAAGAACTACATTGAAATTTTGTGAAAAATTTCATGACTACATTAGCATAATAAAAAAGTTTAGGACTGAATTACTATATGTGCAATAGGTTTAGGATCGATTGGCTAAATTTCCCGCCTTCATGCCGTATGTCACTTTTCTAAAATTTATATATTCCCATTTTGTCAATTTTATGTCGTTGCAAAATAAAATTGGATGATCAATTAGCCCGCAGTTCGTGCACTAGACCCCTCATATAAATTTTCCTAATTCGCCGTCTTTTTTAGAACAAAATTCTTTATTTCATAATTTTTTCCTCCGTCTTAAAAGCTTGTATCGCCAATGTTATCGTATTCATCAAGAGGATCAATTGTTTCTATCTCACATTCGCTATTCGGAGCATCTCACGAAGCCTCCGCAAACTATTTATTCGTGTTCGTTACCACAATAGAAGGATATAAGCCGGTTTTTCATTACGATAACATAGATCTAATCATATGTGTTGAGAATACAATATTTTTTATTTCATTAATGTGCGGCGACGATCATATTTAATGTGATATTCGTTGTTCTTGTTTGGAACTCTTCGACTATGGTCTCCATGAATTATCCTAAATCAAGGGCAAGCATTCGGTTTTTGTTTACGAAACATTGATTTTTCACCGGCAACAACAACGACATCACTTTCAATTGCGATTGTCTAGGGTATCCACCACCGTTGGTCGTTTTGTCCTGCTCTTGTCGTTGCCTTGCGCTGCTAAAAGAACAGCTGTCTTCGTGGCGTCTAGGATTGGATGCTTTCACAATGAGACTTAATAGCAATTCGATATCAAAATAATATAAATGGACTGTAAATTGAAAAAACTTCTCGACTTTTTATTTATTTCCACGTTGCATATAGCAATTACACGAAACACCCATAATTCCAAAGTGTTACGATTGCGAGATTGGCTGATATGGATACGAATTTTGTTAGGGAGTGCACCCAGATACTTGTTAAATGTATTTTTAACAAGAAAAACACTAGTGATTTTAAACGTACTTATTACACACAATACGAGGAAGGTGAAGCATTGAAAATCACAATCTTTTCTTAAACAAAACAATGCCATTCTCGATAATGTCTATGCTAAATGGCCTACGAAACGAGAAACTCCTTTTGTGGATGGCAAATGCATTCGGCTCAGTCGTTTGAGGGATGTAAAACCTTTTCGAAACGTATGAGAGAGAGAGAGTAGGAAAGGCAAAAACAAAAATAATTATCGTGTCAATAGTCACTTATAAGTTAGGACATTGTGACTAATACTGCTTGATTACCGTTAATAACATTCTTTGTACGCGTTTATTTGGCGAAAGATGAGTGGTTTGAAAAATATTTTCTTAAAAACGATTCATTATATTTTCGACAACAATTTATGTCTAAATATTTTGGTGGCCGATGAAGATATTTTTCATTCATTTACTTTCGTAAGCGATACAAACGTTCATTTTTAAGAAAATATTTTTTAAAATTATTTATTTTTTACTAAACAAACAAAATCTTAAAGAATCGATTAATTACACATTCCTCGGATATTCCCTTGATTAAACTATCTTCCTTCCTTCCCCCGACCAAATTATTCCATGACCGCACATAGGTGGGGGCTGGGGGCGACTCCTAATTAATAATTACGTAGCATTTCTTCAACCTATAATATAAATGATGCCCACAAGCAAAAATTATTAGCTTAAATAGCCCACCCCCGACAATGATAATGACTTTCTATTCCTCGTAGCCTTTCGCCCCACCGCCGACAGCTTCTCATAATGACAAAAATCTTGACTCTTCCATTTCCGTTGACTATCCGTTGAATTCGAACTCGAACCAACGCCGTAAAGCTTTCTCCCACTCAAGCCGCTCGACCGTTGCAAAAAGAAAACCCCATTTAAAAAACCGTTACGAGGGTGAAAAAAAAAACATATTAAAGAGCTCGGCCTTATAACACACGAAAAAGAGAGAGAGAGATCGGCCTCACAAGAGAGATCCAAGTAATTGGGATTGGGAATGCTTCAACTACTAATTGTGCTACATGAGTCGTTGAATTTGATATGTTCCTATGAAAATCCACCGACACGATCCAATAAAACTCACTAAGAACATGTCATAACAAATGACTGTCGGTATGTCCGTATACGAAAGGAGAAAGCGGCTTTTTCGATATGAGATGGACTGAACTAAATGTATTTATTGGAAAAAGCGAATGCAGCTCTCTAGGTTCCAATCGACGCTGGTGTGCGAAAGCATGGGGAGCGAACAGGATTAGACACCCCGATAGTCCATGCCGTAAATGATGAGTGTTCGCCCTTCGTCTACCCCGATCTTTGTGAGATGGGAATTTATGTTCATTCAGAAGGAAAAGATTAAGAAAAACAGAGGTGTTGTTTTTGCACTTTTCAATCACGGTAGAAGAAGGGCTAAGCTTGATAATCGTAGTCACCGACGCAACAATCGCAGGCGACTCCTCTGCTCCATTTCTCTATTTGACCAACCTCTATCTCTCCGCTCTCTCGAAACAGTATGCGAATGATTAAGAGGTGTGCCTTCGCGAATGATTAAGAGGGGTGCCTTCGCGAATGATAACGCTTAACTGTGGTTAAGGAGAAAGAGATGGGAAGCTAACTATGCATATGGTGGTAAATAGTTCATCTTAGTTAGCTAAATTGATACGTTAAATGCGATTAAGAGCACGCATAAAAATGATTTAAAAATAAAAAGTGCGCGCAAATCCTCGTTGGAAAAAGTTAACATCCGACCCCTGAAAATCAATTGGAAAGTGAGGGGACAAGGGGTATGTTCGTCAATTCGACCAGATGGAGAGGGGAAAAAGGAGGAAGACAGCACCAGCGAAGGAGCATCTGCCACAGTCGCAGAAGCCTTTAACGTTTTCCAGCTGTGACCAAACCCCACCCAAGTGGACCCCGCTCTTTGAACCCCAATTAACCATGGTTAAACCAACTAACCTACCCTAGTTAGCCACCCACTCTCTCTCTCTCTCTCTCCCTCTGCGCGCTATTAATCGCCTCTCGCTCACTCCACTCACACTCTCCACTCTCTTTTTCTCACTCTGTTTTACCTGCTCGTACTAATCTTCACCATGTGCGCACTACGCCCCCTCGTCGCCTTCCTCCTTCCCCTCGTCCTGTGTTCCGCCGCCGTCTCCGCCCACAACATCACCGAGATACTCGAGGGCTTCCCCGAGTACTCGCTCTTCAACTCCTACCTCACCCAGACCAAGCTGGCCGACGAGATCAACAGCCGCCAGACCATCACCGTCCTCGCCCTCGACAACGGCGCCATGTCCGCCCTCGCCGCCAAGAAGACCCTCTCCGTCATCAAGAACGAGCTCGCCATCCACGTCGTCCTCGACTACTTCGACCCCCAGAAGCTCCACCAGATCCCCAAGGGATCCACCCTCTCCACCACTCTGTACCAGACCACCGGGAATGCGCCTGGGAACACCGGGTTCGTCAACATCACCGACCTCCAGGGGGGGAAGGTTGGCTTCGGCGCCGCCGCCCCCGGCTCGAAGCTCGACTCGTCGTACACCAAGTCGGTGAAGCAAATCCCCTACAACATCTCCGTCCTCCAGATCAGCGCGCCGATCATGGTCCCGGCGATCCTTGCCGCCCCGGCGCCGTCGGCCTCGGACGCGAACGTGACGGCGCTGCTCGAGAAGGCCGGGTGCAAGACGTTCGCGAGCCTCCTCCTCTCGAGCGGCGTCATCAAGACGTACCAGTCGGCGATGGCGAAGGGCCTGACGGTGTTTGCGCCCAACGACGAGTCTTTCAAGGCCAAGGGCGTGCCCGACCTGAGCAAGCTCACCAATGCCGAGCTCGTGTCGCTCCTGCTGTACCACGCGGTGGCGGACTACACCCCGATCGGCTCCCTGAAAACGAGCAACGCCCCGATCAGCACCCTCGCCACGAACGGCGCCGGCAAGTACGACTTCACCGTGAAGACTGCCGGCGACTCCGTCACGCTCGACACTGGGGTAGACTCCTCGCGGGTGGCCAGCACGGTGCTCGACTCCACGCCCGTCGCGATCTTCACCGTTGACAGCGTCCTCCTCCCCGCCGAGCTGTTCGGCAACTCCCCCACCCCCGCACCGGCGCCGGAGCCAGTGACCGCGCCTTCCCCGGCGCCGGTCAGTCCGGCTCCAGGCCCGGCGGTAGAGGCCCCGTCGCCCCTGGTGGCCTCGCCACCTGCTCCGCCGACGGAGACACCGGAGGGGCTCCGGCGGCGGGCCCGGCGGATGCGTCTGCGAACAGCAAGTCGGCTAACGCTGCCGGCGACTCGAAGGCACCTGCATTGCTGGCGGCTTTGGTCGCCGTCTCTGCCACCGTGGTTTCTTCTCTCCTCATGTCCTGAGCGGTAATTTCACGTCGATTTTTTTTTTTGGTTTCCTCTTTTTATTTTTAATTTTGCCATTTCTCGGTTTCTGCATCATCCATCCGTTGTATCTTGTTCCTTCTTTTTGCTGAGAGATTCGATTTTATTTATTTAATTTTTCGTGATTTTTTTTTTTCTTAAGTATCGGAATTTTAAATTTTCCGATTTGAAGTTTCTCTTGATTTAGTTAACTGGGGCCGAGCGTAGCGAGCGAGCACCGACGCTCTGGTATTGATGGTAGCGATCGGGTGTTTCGCGGCGCACCGTTACGATAGCGTGGGAACTTTGTCGGTAGTCATGTGACGAGGCGGAAGAGAAGGCCAAAGCGCGACCCGCGCTGGAATTGACAGCGAGGCCACGTGGAGGCGCATGGACGGTGGGGTCCAGGCCCAGCTGCGTTGGACGGTGCCGCGACAGAGTTTGCTACCTTTTTTTCCAACCTTTTCCGTATTTCCTTTTCGGGCCTTTCCATCGGGCCCTCCTTCTTTAGGAAAATTCGAGATTGCCCCCCAACCTCATGAAAGATTTGCAATTTAAACCCAGTCCGGTTGGAAATGTTTAATTTACTGAAACGCGTCATAGATTTGGGATTTAATTCGACTTTGCTATAACGGGTTTTCTCGGATCCTATTCGATCAGATTTAAACCAAAAGATGGAATCAATTTCGCGGTGAGAGGGTGAAATGGGGGGACTAAAATGAAATTTGACCATCTTGGGAGGGCAAAAGAGAAATTGGCACTTGATGTTAGACCCGTGCACTTGCTAGACGTAGATGACGGCTGAATGGGACGCATCCACGTGTCCTTTCGTTTTCCCATTTGGTTTCACATCGGGGGACGTTGTTGGAGGTTGGGTCCCCTGCAAATTATGTGCGCAGGTCGGACGAGGGTAGCGGTGAGTCGTGAGTGGTCCTACTAGCGGTCAATTCGGAGCTTCCGCTTGCAACCCGGGCCCACCGATTTCACGACAAAAGAAAGGGCCAAAGCGAATCGGCCAGGCTCTTCGTTGTTGGTGCTTGCGATTCAAGGGTCGCTCGATTGGTGAAACATTATTTATGATCGCACAACATTTCTGTTTCTCTCTTTGCATGAACTGATGTTTCGAGGATCGGAGACAGACGATTGATTGTTGTAGGACGTGGTCGGAATGTGGTTGCGACAAAGGGGCGAGCTAAGCCGAGAGGGTTCGAGAATAGACATCGCGAAGGTCGCTATGCACCTTCTTTTCGAGTAGAGGAATGAATGCTTGTTATGCTTTTATGTTTTGAGGTCCTTGTATTTCGAATGCAACGAAAATGATTGTACATATTCATTGGAAGCGAAAAGCGACAACATACTGAGGTGGAAAAGCGAGGATGATTTGGTTATGAGATGATACGGTTCAGGCATGCACCTAGCGGGCTAGTTAAGCTCGAAAGGAATGCGTGGATTAAGGTGGTCATGCATAAAGGCAACTATTTGACCTAGTCCGAACGAACTGAATTTGTATATAGCACACCCCAAGAGGGGACTTTTGACCTAGTCACGTGCATGGGCCACAGAACTGGATCATGTACCAGAAGACGCCTATGCCTTGAATAGGCCTTTCGCTGTGCTTGGTTTAGCTTTCCTAACGGGCTTTTGGAAAATGTAAAGCAGTTGAGCCCGAAGGGCTTCGGGGACACGCGAAGATTGCTTGGCAAAACGCGTTTTGAGAAGCAACTTCGAGAGAAATGCATCAAGTTGGATTTGCATCGCATAAGTTATTCGATATGAGACTTTTCAAACACAATTCGCATGCACATCTCAATAAAATTGGCCCTTGTCTTCTGGTGGAAATGTGAATAGGATTTATATTCTCCATGGACTTGTCTTACTTTTCTCCACGTTTAATACCCATATCGTTAAATGCGACATATTTTGCTCAATGCCCCAGTGGTCACTCTTTTCATTTGGGAAGAGGGAGGTGGGGGGTTTGAATCTCCACCTTCGGAAAGAGTGAGGTGGAGACTCATGAAGAGGGAGTAGGGTTTCGCAAACACAGTATAGATTATGATAGGATAGAATCAGAAAAAAAAAAATCAGACTTTTGTGATATTGAAATCTTTTCATATGTTGTGACGTCCAGACTTCACAGGCGAGCAATAAATGGTCAAGTGCGTAAGGATTATTATGAGCTGGAAAGAACAAGAAGAACACAAAAATATAGAAATGATGATAAGATGACATCCATTTTGAAGATGGAGGGCAAACAAACACAGAGAGCAATGGCGATCGCTGGACGCCCCACATGTTATTTTGTGCGGCGGTTGTCGAAGTTCAGGCTTGAAATCATACTTATTATGATCTGAGTACTTGCGGTGGAGTTTCGATAAGCCTTGTAAATTGTATAAATAGCTCGAAGCTATCTAGTTATGGGGTTGGAGGCGAAGCCGAAGACCTTCGACGGGCACCGGTGATGGATTATAGATAAATTTCTCGTCCGGTATGGCCTTCTCGAGCTTGAACTTGGTCACCAAATTGTGCATGAAAACGAGGATTTCGAGCCTCGCATACTCTTTTCCGGGGCACATGCGAGGTCCACCTCCGAAGGGCACAAAGGTGAAAGGTGCGGGCCCGTTTCCTTCGAATCTTGAGGGATCGAACTTCTCCGGATCAGGGAAGTACTTGGGATTCTTATGCGTGGAGTGCACCGTCCAAAATGTCTGTTACAGAGTTAGAAGCACAATGCATTTGTCACCGGCTGATTATTTATACATTCATGACGCAACTCAGTAGATGGAGAGCACTCGGCACAGATTTGAAAATTACCTTCCATCCCTTTGGAATTGTATAACTAGCGAAAGTGAAATCCTTCGTTGCCTCTCTATATGCCCCTGGTGCAGGTGGTAACAATCTCATTGACTCGCAGGCTACGTCCCACGAATACTTCATCTTCTGAACATCGTCCCAATTGAGCAATTCAGTTGGACCCTTAGATTTGGCAATCTCCATTTGTTCTATTGAAATAAGAGAAGTATATTGTTAAGCAAATGATGAATGTACAGGCCTCAAGATTCAGCCTTCACAGGCAGATCGGGAGGATTAACTAGTTAACCTACATTATTGGATTTAATTAAGGGTTCTCGTCTGTTCTTCTATTAATGCTTGATCCTTTCGGGACTAACTCGATAGGCTGGCGTTTGATAAGCATATCGGAAGCGGCGAAGTCAAATTTGAAGTGTATTACCTTGACGAACCCTGTCATAGATGTGGGGATACTGAGCCAAATAGTTTACTATGGCTGTGATCGAAGTGCTGGTGGTCTCGTGGCTCGCAATGAGGAATCCCAAGATCTTGCTGGAAGCATCCATCTCGTACAAAATGGTCCCGTCGTCATCTCCTTCCAGAAGCGCCCGAGTGAAGAGGTCCCTCGCACTCGCGCCTTTGCCCTCTGAAATCTCCATCTTCCTTTGCCTGATTATGTTCAAGAGCTCTTGCCTCATAGCTTTTCCTCCTTCCATTGCTCGGTTGAATGGCGTGCCCGGAATATTGATTGGCACCGCGATGAGCCCTGGAGTGACTCGAGCAAACGAGCTGGCGAACTTCGACGCGATCTCCGGATCTCTGATGTTCATGAACAAGCTACACGCCAGAGCGAAGGTATACCTCTTCGATAGAGGAAACACCCGCACTTCCTTATTTGGAGACCAATCCGTCGCCAAGTGGTCCCTAGTCATGGAGTCCATGACGGGTATGTAACGTTGGAGCTCTTCGGGCTTCAGGAACTCCAACAGGAAGCTGCGCCTCTTCTTGGCATCCGTGTTACTGAGCCTCCCCAAGTTTTCCGGGAAATGGGTGATCTTCTTGATGGAGTTGGGCCACCAGGAGGTGACGTACTTGCCCTCGCCGGAGAACAGGAACTTGTTGCCGGAGGCACCGCAGAACACGGTCATGTCCTCCCCATACAAGTTGGTCCGGAAGACATCTGGCGAGTGCCTAGCGGTGCGATCGTTCACGAAGTTCTGCGGACAGCCGCTCTTCCCGGCGGCCATGAATCGAAGGGTCTCGCCGAGGACGGGCCATCCTTTTCTGCCGGGCGGGAGGTTAGGAGCGAAGCGCTTCTTCCGAAACACGAAGAAGAGAAGAGAAAGCGAGAGGCCGAGGATGCATGTGGCATAGAAATCCATTCTTGTTCTTCTATCGGAAGGCAAATAGTGAGAGGACGAGAAGGGAGGGGAGAATCATCAGGATTTATGCGGGAAACGGTGTCGTGCGAGGTCCTCCATTTTTGTCCTCTTGAGCTAATTCAGGGGCATTTCTTTTGTGAAATTTTTTCCACGTTCAGTCTTAAGTATAGAAACCCATTTTTTTACTTCTCTTAGAAGTCACATGCTGACAATCTGGCAAGAAAAATGACCGACTTTTACATAGAAACGTATCATCGCACATGTTTTCTGGGCCAAAACCTTTCCTCGCTTAGAAGTTTGCAAAGAGGGTGTCAGAGCTGTGTTGTCAAAGATGCTGAGGTGTCTTACTTAGTAATTAAATTAAAATTTGTAAATTTTTTATTTTTGGTAAAGGTAAAAATTTTTTTGTAAATGTTTTATATGTATGTAAATGATTGTTCATGTTTGTACGTCAAGGTCGAGGTCATTTTTAGGGTTTTTTTTCCAACTTAATTTTTTTAAAAAAATATTTACAAAAATATTTTTTAAAAATAAATATTAACGGATTTGGGCCTCGCTCGGCAGGTGGGCTGCCGAGCGGCCGGCCTGGTGGACCAGCTTGGCTGCTCGGCGATTGGGCTGCTGAGCAAGCCCATCTCCTTTTTTTTTTTTTTTTAAATTTCATTTTTTAAGTGTTTTAATTATTTATATTTATAATATTTTCATATTTTTTAATATGTTTATATTTATTTTATTTATATTTTTTTTTGCGAAGGTTATCTTTATAACATAATTAGTTATAATTAATACAAAAAATTATTAAGATCTATAATTCATAAATAATATTGTAATTATGTAATTAATTGAAAATATTCACATAAGGAAAATCCTCAATATCAAACGAAAAGAAACCCTAGTCGCAGTATAAAAATAGAGCCCAAAATTTTTTTTTTCGGGGCCATTGCCCCCGAACCCCCACGCCGATTTGTTCGCACCGCAAAAGAGATTTGTTCGCTTGCTCCAAGTTGGGCCTATCGGCCCAACTCTCCGCATCACGAACCAAATCTCAATTTTTTCTCCATTTTTTGGGCCGCACAAAAATATGTCGGGTCGGGTCATAAACCAGACCGGGTACATAAAATTCAAGACATATATTAACATTATATGAAATTAATTGAAAATATTCATAATATAAAATTGGTAAAATATTCATATAAATAATGTTGTAATTATGCAATTCGGTCGGCTAAAAAGATTGAAAGAGGAGGAAAGAGGGAAAGGAGGGTTCATTTAATATTGAGAAGTAACATTGAAGGGAAAAAAATGCAAAATTGACAAGGAAAAATGGAGGAAATTTTGCAAAACCGGTCCATTTTCAACGCCTTCTTTACAGCCTAGCATCGGCGGTGGACCCTCTCACCTTTCCTTCGTGTCCTACCATTTAGAGCTCGTTAATTGAAAAAATAAGTACCTGTAACGAAACCTTAAAACTTATTACGAAAGTGCAATCGAATCTTAAAACTTATCGAAAAATTTACAGTTGAGTCTCAAAATATTTCAAGAAGTGCAATCAAGTCCTAAATTTTATCAAGTCGATACAATCCTTGCAGCCGAAACACCGTTGACCGGTGAATTAATTTTTGCGGGAAGGATTCACGGGACTCTTTACTATCAATGCGGTTGACGAGGCCACGTGCGCGCGCTCGTTGCGAGCGGATCGCCGAGACAGTCCCCGTTCTCCATCATCTAGTTATGACGGACCTTGTGTGAAGAGACTTCATGACCGTTGACATCTTAGTGAGGGCCGCGGTGACGGGCTCTTCAATCTCCCAACCTTTGATTGTGAGTGGTGCGGAATAATTACGGCCCAAATCGATGTTTCTAATAGCGTGGATGGGACACTAAACGCTGAGCTTTTTGTGATAAGAAAAAAAATAAGGAGATGCTTTTTATATTTTTCCGAGCGAACTTTCCTTTTTGAAAAATTTCAAATAAGGGCTTTAAATAAGTGAGTATTATTTTAAATAAGGGCACAATATGTGCTCACTATTTCAAATAAGGTCATGACCAAAGGTGTATTCGTCCTTTATATTGTCTGCATTTCTTTTTTTTTTTTTTTTTGTCCTGACCTTGTCAATTTTGTATTTTTTTTCCCTTCGATGTTACTTCTCGATATTAAATGAACCCTCCTTTCCCTCTTTCCTCCTCTTTCAATCTTTTTAGCCGACCGAATTGCATAATTACAACATTATTTATATGAATATTTTACCAATTTTATATTATGAATATTTTCAATTAATTTCATATATTGTTAATATATGTCTTGAATTTTATGTACCCGATCCGGTTTATGACCCGACCCGACATATTTTTGTGCGGCCCAAAAAATGGAGGAAAAATTGAGATTTGGTTCGTGATGCGGAGAGTTGGGCCAATAGGCCCAACTTGGAGCAAGCGAACAAATCTCCATTGCGGTGCGAACAAATCGGCGTGGGGGTTCGGGGGGCAACGGCCCCGAAAAAAAAATTTTTGGGCTCTATTTTTTATACTACGGCTAGGGTTTCTTTTCGTTTGGTATTGAGGATTTTCCTTATGTGAATATTTTCAATTAATTACATAATTACAACATTATTTATGAATTATAGATCTTAATAATTTTTTTTATTAATTATAACTAATTATGTTATAAAGATAAGCTTCGCAAAAAAAAAAAAATAATAAATATAAACATATTAAAAAATATGAAAATATTATAAATATAAATAATTAAAACACTTAAAAAATAAAATTTGTAAAAAAAAAAAAAAGGAGATGGGCTTGCTCGGCGGTTGGGCTGCCGAGCAGCCAAGCCGGCCCACGGGCCCGCCGCTGCAGCTTGGGGAGCGAGCGAGGCCCAAATCCGTTAATATTTATTTTTAAAAAATATTTTTGTAAATATTTTTTTTGAAAAAATTAAATTGGAAAAAAACCCTCATTTTTAAGGAAGAGATCATGGAACGAAATAGACGAGATATCTTTGGAAGGGAAACATTGATAATTCGACAAGAAAAAGGTTAGGTTAAGGTAGAGGTGTCAACGGGCCGGGTTGGGTCGGATTCAAGCCGGCCCGAAAACGAACAGCACCGAGCTTGACTCGGCCCGACCCGGGCTTGGTTAGGTTAGGTTGGGTGGGATTTTGGCATGATTTCTTTTTTTTTCTTCATTTTTTTTCCTTTTTTGGAATCAAAATCAATTAACAAGCCCATTAAATGAAAAAAATATAAAAATTAAAAATAAAAATAAATTAAATTAAAAAGAAAATATGGGTGTTAAAAAAAGTTAGGCGACGGGCTGGCCCGAGTACCAAATATGGCCCGAAAAGGCCCGAAAATTAAGTGAATTTTCGGGCCGGACCGGGCCGATCCGTCTGGTTCGGGCTTTTTTTATACTCCTAGGCTGAGGATGAGAATGGAGAGGCAAATCATCAGGATTTTCAAAGGACAATTGACGCGCTTCGGCAACTTATTCTAGTGAGCTCCATTCTCGTCCTCGGCCGATCTATTTTCCTTTCCCAAATTATCAGTATTTGCCTTCTGAGAGAAGAATGCAAATGTATTTTTAATCTAGAGAGCTGTAGCATTTGATTCGACAGCAAATTTTCTGAATAAAAAAAATGGGCACGTGGAAATATTAAAATTCCTCAAACTGTTTGTGCACGTGCTTTGGCCATATATTTTAATGAGCTCCCACAAACAATTATAGAAAATTTGCTCTCAAGCCAAATTGTGTGGTTGTCTAGTATAAATGAATCCCCAGCATCATGGTCCAAAGGGCAAGAACGACATTTGATAGAAAAGTTTTGTCAACTGACTATCAATCTGAGTCGATCTGATGGATCCACCTACCATGTCGAGTTGATGTTCACATCATTAATATATTACTAAGGGTGTCAATGATTTAGTTCAATTCGATTTAAAAAAAAAAATCGAACAAAAATTGAGCCGAAGGGTGCAAGCTTGAACTGAATCGAATCTCGTCCTAAACTGAATATGAACTGAATTAAAAATCGAATTTAGTTCGGTTTTCAATTTCTATTTTGATTTATATTTATATTTATATTTTCCTTTTTTTTCTTTTCTTTTTGGGTTCGATCGGCTGACCAAGTGGCCACCGCTGAGGGCCGGCGACCCTCGAGGGGCCAGTAGCACCGCCGACCCTTTGCCACAAAAAAGAAAAAGAAAAGAAAAGAAAAAAAAAGAAAGTAAAAGGAAAAAAAAAAAAAAAAAATATTTTGAAAATTTTGTGTGCGATTTGGTTAACCGAATCAAATCAAGTCGAAATAATTGAATTGAAAAGCGGTTCGATTTTCTAGTTCGATTTTGACACCCCTACCCATTGCACCGAACCCCTCTCCAGCTCCTTTGTCACCATGTTTCCAGCTTTATTTATTGATGGAATTACCGGGTCTCTCAAAGGCTCGTTCCAACTCATAACAAAGCTGATAGAAGCATAGGCATTGTTTCTGAAAAGAACCGACCATCCTTCAAGTTCCCTGAGTGATCCTCATTCATAAAACCAGTTTTTGCCACACTACATGAACTGCATCCTCCGAAACATACCCCAATGGCTATTGTCCCCAACAAATCTAGGAGAATCGAATTCATGGTATCATAATATTAGATTTGGATTAACCGTATACATTCTCCCAACTCCACGTGAAAGATCAAGCCTAGTACTATCCACGACATAAGACAAACAACCAACAATATGAGTATGTGAAGCATGGAATAAGTGCCCCACCTCCATCCAAGAACATAGTGGCAGTCCGGACAAATTATGATATGCAGCAACTGGGGTACTTTCCTAACTTAACTCTTTCGTGTTACTTGCAACATTACAACAGTCTTCACTCTACTGTATTCAAATGATCAATTCAGTATCTCCATACAATTGCCGCTTTATGACATCCATTCCTATCGATCACCTCAGACCTTCATTAACCGTGACCTAAAAACAACTTTCAACTACTATGGAATCTAATGACTCTGGAGACACGATCACATTTAACGCACTCTAAACATCTTTAGGCCTCTCCTTAAAACTCCACTTGTTTCTAAATACCATCCAGATCTTTCTTTGTAATCGGTCCTTCCCTCCTTTTAAAAAATGGAGCATATTCGTCAAAGGTAGCTTTTTCTCCTTAACATAAACTCAGGTTAATATTCCTTAGTGCATCCCCAAATCCCTTCGTTCCATGTGCAAATCCTTGGAATGTGCACTTCCTTGCCCTTGACTTTAGTGCACTTTCTCAATAGTCTTCCCATCAATGGTGATGATGATATGTTCACTAACTAATAAGTGGTATTTAGTGCTTTGGCCTAGAAATCTTCTCCGAATCTAGCATTGGAGATTAAATAGTGAGCTCTCTCCAATATAATTCATTAGTCAGTTCTAAAACTCTATTCAACTATGGTGTGTCGGCATTAGCTCGGCGTTTCACTATGCCTTAGTGCAAAATCAGCTATGCTACTTAGAAAAGAATTACAATCCTTTATCAGTTCTCAATCACATGATCTTCCTTCCTAATTGCTTTTCAACTATTGCCTACCACGACTTGAAGTTAGATGAACTTTTCTAATGATTTTTTTCAGATAGGTACATGGCCAAAAAATGATAGAAATAAAATCACGTGGCTAAGAAAAGATTAAGATAGTTATAGTTAGCATTATTATCAGTGCTTGATGCGGCCTCGATTCTTTAAAATTAATTGATTTTAAAATATCTTAGGTGACTCACACCTTATGTCGCACTTCTTTTGGGCCAAGCCCTTAAAATATGTGTATAAAATATTTCTCGATCGGCAAATATATGAGGAGCTTGCAATATGTATGAAGCTTTGGAATATGGTACATACACTTACACCAACTACATAATTAACACCAATATCTATCATCCGCCAAACTCTAAGTTCTAAAGGTGCATTTGTTTCGCGAAAAAGTGAATGATTCATAAAATATTTTCCTGTGAATAATCGTCTGTGTCGTTTATAAAAATGATTGAACGAACAATATTTTTATCATTTACGAAAATATTTAGATATAATTTATTATCGATAATGAAATTATTTTTCATTGGCTAATTGTTGCGACCTAAAATTAAAAAATTTGGGTTAATAGATTATTAGGTTAATTATTCAACTAACCTAATTCGGACCCTCTCAAGTCTTACCAATTCGCAGCTTAGTTCACATGATTAATATCAAAAGATTTGAAATTTTGGAGATGTCACTAATGATTTTTTGATAGGTAGATTAGACACCCAAATAAAGTATCTAGAGAAAATACTTTATTTTGTGCAAATTAGTGAGTTTAGATTCGGGGGCTTGATTACGTTAACTTTTCAATTAAAGCCGTTTCGGTACCATCTTTTATGAGAAAAGACTTGAATTAGCAATTCAATTGATTCAGCTTAAGGTTCTCAAGGTGCAATTATTTTTTGGGGGGTTCTTCTTGATTTAATGAATGCAATATATATGAATGCCTTATATGAATGCAACTAGGATGAGAATGAAATGCGAATTATTTTAAATAACATAATTATATCGCACACGTGAATATGCAAGAAAGAGAACATAAAGTCATGAAATACTAACCTGTATGCAAAATTACATTAACCAGTTAAAACATGCAAAATGACTTGTTATCAATGCAATAAACATGCAAGATGATGTAATTTAATTACATGATTGACATGACCAAATATTCCAAGTAAAATGGCAAAGAATGATTATGCTGACACGATGCATGTCATTTTTTTTCTAAATCTGAAATTTAATGCAAGAAAAACGTGAATTCTAACTTAGATGACATGCAGCATGACTTAACGAACTTAAATGACATAGCATAATGATGCGTGAAACATGATATGATATGATGTAACATAGCATGACGTGCAAGAATGATTTCTATATGCATATGAGCGACCTTTTTTTTTTTTTGTATTTTTTGGTGAATTTTTGAATTAAATAAAGTACTCAAAAGAAAGTTGATCCAAAGATTGATAACGGTTAATATAAGTTAAGAAATTGATTGCTCAAAGTCTAATTTTATATTAAAGGTTATCTCAACATTCAATTCCGAAAAAATTTCATTTTAGACCATGATGCAATGTTCTTTTCATGATTTTAAGTAAAAATAAATGAATAATAAACATTACATAATGCACCTTTTATCTAATTCACCTCATACTCGCCTCATACCCAATGATTCGGGTCGGATGGGGAATTATAATCACGTCGTACCCAGGGGATTGAGTTGGATGGTGAATTGAAGTATTGAATTAAAATCGTACCCAAAGGTTGTGGGTTGAAATCCAATTTCATGAAATTGTCAATCCGATCCAAAGGGTACTGGATGTGATGGACAATTTCAATGTGCGGATGAGATCATACTTCTGGCTTACATATTCCTTGGGACTTTAGGGGTAAGGGAGCATGTATTATGCACAAAGTTTATTATTAAATTACTTGAGCTAAAAAAGATAAAATAAAAAAATTATGCCACGAAATTCGGTTAACTTAAAGATTTTGGGCGTGTGCCGAATTTTAAAAGGCATCATGCCCTATCCACAAGCAATCACATTTTAAAAGATACGATTTTCAATAAGATGTAATCGGAATTCAAATCAATCAATTTAGGTAACAGAATTTTCGAATGTTCTAAATATTAGAATCGTTAATTAATATGGCAGATTTGATTGCCAAATTCGAATCCGAATTGCTCGTGGATCACGGTTATTCGACGGGAGATTGAGCAATTTGCCGGACGAAGAATTGAAACGCTGGTATGCTGGACTCCTCGGAGGACGTTCACGTTGGTGGCCATTTCAGTTATGGTCGACTGAGAGACCGCCCTCGATGGACACCACGCCAAGGGCGCTTGTGCGCCGGATTAAGAACGGGAATACCACGACCGTACTCTTCCGCACGGGGTATTTGTTTGGCCAAGACATGTAAATCTCTCATTGAAGCCATGTGTGACTTCTCTGTGCACCTCTCAATTCTTGTCTCAGACCTTCGTCTCCCTCCAACTTACGATTTCCCCTTTTTTGTTCCTTGGCTGCTTCTTGTGAATTGCGAGCGAAGCCTCCTTGAGGGAGAAGAAGTTCTCTCTTTGATGGCCATGCCTTTTTTTTGCCTCTCTATATTCGTCCCCTCGTGAATGAATTGCTCTGAGCCTTTTTATAGAGCAAAGCTAGGGTTTCCTTCTTCCTATGAGATATCTTTTTCATTGCAAATATCAAGATTTTTATTATCTTTTATAATCTGCAACAATTTCTAGCTTAATTACTCACCAAGTTTCAAGATAAATCAATATTCGACATTGGCAGTTAAAGAATGTTAATTCCAGCCCCCACAACCTTGACTGACAACTAAATATCATGGGCCTAATCTGATTAGTTTTGTCAAGTTTTGAATCATTCATTTAAGCCCACCCGCCGGTCCAAATTGGAATGCAATATGCAATGCGATGGATGATAAAACTTAAATGAAAACTATATGAAAATGATTTGAACATTTTTTTTTTTGGAAAGGGACTAAGTTAGTCCCTAATTTTTGCAATATAAATGACTAGAAAATGATAGTCAAAATTTATGTGTCATCACTATGTTGGCGTGAGCTGTCTATTAGATTCCAAATAGGAAGAACTTTTCTTGTTTTATACTCTTTCTATGTATATCCCATGTTTCTATTTATATCATCCGATTTGTAGGTCAATTAGGGTTGGTTCTCTTCTCTATATATAAGTGCGCTTATAGCCTTATAACTTTTGTGGATTACTGTACCAGGATGACCTAGTTATATTTAATGAAACATAAAGATGAAGTAGGGACAATCTTTCGTGTATTTCACTACATGGTCAAGATCCAATTTGGAGCTCAAATTCGTGTCCTCCGTAGCGACAACAGCGGCAAATATATTAACCAACACCTCACAAGTTATTTTCAAAATCATGGGTTAATTCACGAGACCTCTTGCACTCAGACACCCTAGCAAAATGATGTTACTGAATAGAAAAACTGCTATATCTTGGAGACAGCAAATGTAATAGTCTCAAATAACGTCGTTTACATGTTTGCCTCAAATGTAAGCCCTAATATGCACAGCTCAAGCCATCTCCCCAAATTTTTCAAACCCAATTTCACACAAGACTCGATGAAGCCTAGCGGGGTTGGTAGAGTATAGAAGGATTACCTTAAGCAGTCAACGATTGAACCTGAACAAGACAATCACGAAAGCAACTTTGAGGATTGGATTTAACATCTGAAGGAGTGCGGCCTATTGACATAAAAAAAATGGGCCTGGGCTACAAATAGCCAAAAGCCTATGGGAACAGTACGCCAAACCAGAGGCCCGACATGAGGTGCATGTTGGTAGCCAGCGGTATGGCCAACCTACGCTTTATTAGCGAGATGTCGGTGACGCCGCAAAGCCGGTAAGTAATACAGACAGATAAATGGAGCAGATAAGTTCGTATTATGATCTCGCCATTTCGACACGTACGGAGTCAATTTTAATCATTTTCAATAAATTAGGGATTAAAATATAAATTTATCATAAATATTACTTAAGTCATATACTCAGCCATCCCAAAATTAATATACTCAGTCAAAATAAAAAAAATTTAATCATGAATCCCTAATAAAAGAAGAAAAAACTCACTGCTGATATTTTTATAGGTAAATTATATATATTTAGTATATAACGTGTCCCAACATATAAAAATTCTCTATGTTTTTGAGAAATGATATGGCCTGTCATGTTGTGTCGCATGTCCTTGTTAGTGCTACTTAGAAAGCAGGTCTGAAGTTTAATCACACAGACTTGTTTTCATTAACCGCTGCGGCTATCAAATTCGAGAGCCTGTGGAAAGAGAAAGATAGCAAGCCCCACAAAGATTGCAAGCAAAATCTGGCCTTGGCAGATTAGGAGGAAAGTTCTGACGAAAACTCCGATTAGGACGAGCCAATTGAGGTTTGGTTGCCAAGATTGTCCTGGACAAGCCTTATTTGTGCCGAGCTCTAAAAACAACGAGGGTTAGAGAGTCGATAAGTGCAAGGACAAAGGAAGTCCAACGATGTTTGTTTGACGTGACAAAGTTGGACGAAATATTTGATCTTACTTTGCAGGATGGCCTGATTAAGTTAACCGAATGTCAGAAGATACCGAGCAAAGAAGGGTTAGCCGATAAGAGATACTGTAAATGGCACTATTTTTGGAGCCACAATACGTTCAAGAGGCCATCCGTCAGGGAAAGATTAAGTTCGCTGAGGAACAAGATAAGAAGATGGAAATCGAAGGAGACCGTTTTCCTCAGATGACCGGCATGGTATCGTTAATGTTCAAAGGAGAACCATCGCCACTGACGGTGTTATGCCAAAGATGTCATCAAGAGGTGAATTAAGACTGTTCGCCCAAGTACGGTAGAAGGAAGCCAAGGTATAAGTGGCAGACGATGCCATGGGAATCAGGGTATGAGGACCACATGGGGAAGCATTCGAATTAATATGCACCAGCATATCGGGGCTGGAATGCTAGGATGTTTGGTCCTAGGAATGATTAGGAGGCGATGCGACCTACCGTCAAGAGATCTCCGCATCAGGCCAGCCTTTCAAGCGGCAATGAAAGTCATGTAGTGAGATCCGAAAGGGTTAGACGAGGTCGTTTCGATAAAGCTACCTGGATAGCAACCAGGAGATTAGTACTTTGGGCGAGCCAAGTGGGAAGCATGATTTTGGGGAAGCTGAAGTGAACGAGGTACACGCCATACAAGAAGACAAATAGTCTATCAAGAGGAGGTGCCAAGTGAATTCATACAAATTTTGAAAAAACGGCCTTGCTGATGGATTTTAAAGAATTAATATACTTAATTCTTTTGAAATGAGGCACGTGTTGACATAAAAAATCGGCCTGCGCTACAAATAGCTAAAAGCCCATGGGAACAAGTTGAGTATTTTACTATGGTTGTTGTCAGTAGATGTGTTTTGATAGCTAACCCTGATAAGCCACCCATACTTCAGTAAACACATTATGCTAAAATTGTTCGGACTTGGGCATTCCCCAAATTGTCAGGAAGTGTCCTCTTTGTTGTTCTTGATCGAAATAAAAAAAAGTACGAGTCCTATGCTATTATGTCTTAAAAGAAGGTTGGAGTTTCAAATTGGCTTTATCATAAATTATGTTGGTTTAGCGGACCGTTTGATTTTATTGCATAAACATACATCAAGTTTGAGAGGGTGAAGGAAATTTGATTCAAATAGAAGTTTTCTAATTTGAGTAAATTTTTTAGTTTGAATTGTTCCTATTTGGGATCATTTATATTCAATATAAGAAGTGGTCTTCCTTGTGAATAGTATCTAAAAGTGTGCTTCTTTGTGAATTCTACTCCGAAACAATCCAAGATTGTTGAAGCCAACAAATCTTGTGTTAAGATTTGTGGATTTCTTTGTATGATTAAAAGATTATTTTATGAGAAATTGTGGAGGCCTAAACATTTTGTGAGGTGTTTGGTATAATTGAGAGCTAGGAAACGCTTAGAGTATTTGAGTCACTCGAGTGTGCTCGTAACATCTGTTTTATTACTTGATCTATAGTGAAATCTTGTGCTGCTCTCCCGATGGAGTAGAGCTCATCGATCGGAGTACATAAATCAGGTGTTCGATTTATTTCTTTGTTTGTTTTCTTTTGTTCACAACAATTGGTATCAGAGTCAAGCATGGTTAAGTTGAAGTAAATGGTTGGTGACATAAGAAGGAAAAATGAATATTTTCCGGATTGATGGGAAGGATTCTTTCTTTTTGAAGAAGTAGATTGATAATCATTTGTACCAGAAGAATCTGCACTTATTCCTACTTGGGGAGACATCAGATTCGACAAAAGAAGGTGATTTATGTTTGTTGAATAAATATGTGTTGTGTGTTATTTGATTAACATTGGTTGGTATCGCTGCATCCGACATCCTGAAAAAGAAGACCACTGCGAAACTGATATATGCCTTGTCGAACATGTGCAAGAAACCCTCTACGATCGAGAAAGTTTATATTTGTTCCACTTGAAGATGTGAGAAGGTACATTGGTTTAGGAGCATATCAATGAGTTCAATGTAGTCAATTGAGTTTGATTAAGACTAACTTTAAAGATAAGTGCATGCCACTGTTGCTAATAATTTCTCAATGTCAAGAAGCTTGACGTTTGATGAAATTTGCATTATTTATGAGTAAAGATAGATGTAGAAAATAATATGACGAACATGTGCACGCTGTTTTGGTAGGTGAAGGTAGAGGAAGAATTGATACTTGTGGTAGCATGAAAAGTGTGAACTTGAGCAAAAATAATTAGTCTAGAACTGGTGGGGTTAAAATCAAAATACTTTTTCTTAGTAGGTGTGATCTGTTTTAGAGTTGTGGCAAGAAGGACCATTTTAGAATGGATTGCCTTAAGCTAAAGAATGAGAATAATAAGGGAATTAGAGTTGAGCACCTGTCTTTGGAGCAAGATTTTTTTTTGGCTTTCTTGCTGGAACTAGGTTTAGATGGAAAAAGAGTGTATTGTGTCGAGGGACACTTGCCAAGGTTTGCCGGGCAATAATGGCAAGCAAACCGTGGGACGTAGTTTTAGAAACTAGGTGAGAGACTACGCAAACGGTTGTCGCCTTATCTTAGCATTAAATGCTTGAAAATAATATTGATCTTATCCTATCATTAAATGCTTAAAAACGACATTGATCTTATCCTATCATTAAATACTTGAAAATGACACTGATCCTATTTTTTAGAAAATTGACTTACCATTGACTTAATATCGGTTCAAGAACTATTTCTTCATATTATATTTTCTAATAAAATTTTTTGGAAATCTTCCCAAAGAAGTTAAGTAATAGCTTTTTTGAGAATTTTTTAAATAACTTTCTTGAGAAGTTACGGAGTAACCACTTATAAAATTTTTGCATTGGTGTGAATTCGGTCTTAAATTATTTGTATTTATGCAAATTGAGTCATCCGGTCGATTTTGGCCTAGAATTACTAAAGTGGACTTCGATTGTCCTACATGGCATGGCTGACATTGACTTGGACATTTTTTAATAATATTATAATATTTTAAATAATTTTTTAAGCATTTTTTGGTTTTTTTGAAATTATTTTTAAAAATTATTTAAAATATCAAAAAAATATTTTAAAAATGTTCACGTCGGCGCCAGCTGTGCCATGTAGGACAATCGACGTCTACGTCAACAATTCTTGGCTAAAATCCATCGGACTAACTCAATTTGCATAAATACAAATAATTTAGGACTGAATTGGCATCAATACAAAAGGTTTAGGACTGAATTGACACTAATGCAATAGGTTTATGACTTTTTTGACACTTTTGCCCGCAAATAATTGCTGCATAAAGGGTGAATAGCTTGCAATCCAATCCCATTCTTTGTGCTATTTTTCTTGAATGAAGAAAGTAGTTCACCATTTCGGGGACCTAAAGTTTCAAGAAGACTAGATAATATCCCAAGGGTTATGTCTCCAGAAAATTTGATGTGGTCACATCATCAACCTTTTACTTAAAATAGTTTTGTCAATCACCGGTCGAAATCACAGTGCACCGGTTGTAAAAGAAAAGCAAAAGTAGTGCATTTGGTAATAAAAGTCAAAATTCAGTAACTTGAACATGAAGTCAGCTAAAAACTCAGTGATCATGAATCAAAGTTACCAATTTCAAAGGCATGTTACTAGTCTATCCGGTATTTATTTCCTTTCCCCTTTTTTTTGGAAAAAAAAAATTCTAGATTTACCCTTGTACACAATGCATAATTCCCTCCTCTCCTCTCTCTCAAGTGCGTTTCGAGTCGTGGGCAAGAAAAAGGCGAGTGTAGGGACCTTCCATTGCATTATTGCCAGTTATTGGAGGCGAGAGGAGAAACTTTGGTTCATTTCATTAGATTAAGTCAATTAAATGACGACATAAATTGGTTGCACATGGTCTATTTGTCAAAGAACTGTGAAAGAAAATTAATAATGCATGACTTTAGGTTCATTGACCAAATATACATTTAAATTCCAACTCTAACGATGCATGCGGAAGTAGACCGTTTCTCCAATTTAGGGATTTATCAACTTTAAACTTTGGTTCTTTGATCGTCAAGTCCCTATATCCTAAAATGTACTTATTTTTTGGTGCTCTTATAAATTTAGGTAAAAAATTAAGTAAGAGTATTATAAACCTATAAACTACATCTTATTTGAATCCGCCAAAGACGTCCTGGGGCACAATTCAACGACGGCCATCCCACCCACCCCTTTTCCATTTAGAACACATGAGGAGAAAAAAGGATAAACCAATGTGATCATGACATTATAGGTGCTTGCGATGGGACAGATGCGACTTCCCTTTTTACAATTTTTTTTTTTTATAAAAGAGAACAAATATTTCCTTTGTTTATACGAATTTGACACAAGATGAGGGAAATCGCTATTTCAATTTCGAATAAAAAAATATTTAGAATATTCTATAATAAAAAAGAGTTCCGTCATATATATAGTTATCGCGAAGCAATAATCCAGTTCTCACATCCAAGCATGAATAACTTCATTTAAGAGAATATTTTGGTGTAGAAAGTCTCAAATTTAGGATATTCTTAGATCAATTAAATTTTCTCATACAGAAGGACTATTTGGATTTATTTTATGTCTCTGGATTTTTTTTTTTGGGATATTGTATTGTATGTATTTTGAAATTTTCTCGGTAATATAAAATATTCGAAACATTCCAAAATGTGCTAATATTTACCTTTAAATTCACGTAGTTTTGTGAGTTTTTAGAATTTAAGTGAAGTTTTGAATTTTGAAGAGCAAGTAAAAAAGTTACTTCCTATAAGCTATAACAAACAGCCTCGAACTCTTCTCTATCAAGTTTCAATTTCATTTGGTTAAGTTCCGTACATTTTGATGATGGGAATAAGACAAAGAGGGAGGACGATTTAGACAGCTCGATAGGAGGGGATTTTGTTCAATGTAGAAATTCTCATTCCCATATCGAAATGGTTCCAAGACAAGCCTTTATATAGGCATAATACAATGACTCTTCAATTACACGACTCATAAATAAAGAACAACTAAATGTATTAATCAAAACATTGTAACTCTAAAAGACACTTGGAAAGACTACAAAGCATTAAAGACAATTCTTGATTCATGTACTAGCACGTGCATGCCTCTTGGGAGTCTAATGGACTCATCGAAACCTTGGCAATACTTAATGAATTTGGTTTAATTTCCAACAAAACTCCCCCTTAAACCAAATTCTCTTCCATCAATCATTCCAAGCAGACTCTTGAATTTTCGAAACACATCGACTTTCAAAAGTTTAGTAAAAATGTCTGCAACTTGATCTCCGGTCTTTACATACGACACTTCGATTTCTTCCTCTGTCACCTATTCTCAAATGAAGTGATATCAGACATCAATATGTTTGCTTCATTCATGCAAAACTACATTCTTCGCCAAAGCAATGGCTGAAACATTATTGACATTAATCTCTGTTGCGTTCTTTTGCTCCAAACAAATTTCTTTGAGAAGTTTTCTCAACCATATCGCATGACATATGCATGAAGATGCTGCAACACATTCGGCTTCACATGTCGAAAGTGTAACACTGGATTGCTTCTTCGATGACTATGTGAAAGCAGTATCACATAAGAAAAATACGAAGCTTGAAGTACTTTTTCGGTCATCGATATCTCCACCATAGTCACTATCTGAAAAATCTCTAAGTCGAAAATTTTGAGATGGATAATAACGTAAGCTGTGAGAAACAGTACCTTTGACATATCGAACTATCCTCTTTGCAGCTTTAAGATGAGAGGATTTCGGTTTCTCCATATATCGACTCACGATTCCGACACTACACCGGATGTCCGGCCTTGTACGTGTCAAATATCTCGAGCTCCCAATCAAGCTCCTATAATATGTCGAATCAACATCGACACCTTCATCGAACTTTGAAAGTTTGGCTCCGCATTCCATTGGTGTATTTACCAATATACGGTTCTTCATGTCAAACTTTTCAAGTATGTTTTCTGCATAGCCTTTTTGGGGAATAAAAATCCCATCACCACTTTGCTTTACTTCGATACCGAGAAAATAATTCATGAGACCATTATCCGTCATTTCAAATTCTTTCACCAAAGATGCCTTAAAAGCATCAATCATTGCTGCATTATTTCCTGTAAAAATAAGGTCATCCACATATAGACAAGCCAATAGAACATCACCTTTTTCATGCTTGAAATAGAGTGCATGTTCATATGGACATTGAGAAAATCCATTTGCCTTAAAATAAGTATCAATTCTGGAATTCCATGCTCTCGGTGCTTGTTTAAGCCCATACAGAGCTTTCTTCAATCTCAGCACTTTGTCTTCATGACCTTTCACAAGAAACCCTTCGGGTTGTTCAACATAAATTTCTTCTTCAAGGATGCCATTTAAAAATGCTGATTTGACATCCATTTGATGAATTTTCCATGCATTCTGAGCTGCAACATAAATGATTAATCTAATTGTTTCCATGCGAATGACAGGGAAAAATACCTCGTCATAATCAATTCCAGCCTTTTGCTTGTACCCTTTTGCGACGAGCCTGGCCTTATAACGAGTGACTTCTCCTTTCTCGTTCTTTTTCGCCTTATAGACCCATTTGACACCAATTGCTTTCTTGTCCTTCGGAAGATCCGCAAGTTGCCATGTTTGATTTTTGTCAATAGCTTCGATTTCTTCATTCATGGATTTCCTCCATTTTTCTTCTTTTACAGCATCATCATACACAATTGGCTCACAATCTGCAAGAAGGCGGACAAGGTGAAGTTCATTGGTAACTTCATAAAGCTCGGACAATCTTCTCGATCTTTGTGCTATTGGTTCGTCGACACCGTTTGAAGAAGTTGGTGTTGATGAACTCGGACTTGAAAATGATGTTGGAGAGGAAGGTGAAGGTTGATCCTTCAACTTCATTTGACTGGAATCACCATGAACATTCACTTGATCTTTTGGATTGTCCTCCCACAAAGCATCTTCATCGAACTTTACATCTCTGCTTATGTACACTTTTAAAGTGTTAGGATCAAATAATTTATAAGCTTTCGATGAAGAGTCATACCCGATAAAAATGAGCTTTTTGTTCCTATCTTCCCACTTCGATCTTTTCCGATCCGGAACATGGGCATATGCAATGCTCCCAAAAATTCTCAAATGTGAAACACTAGGTGTTCTCCCAGTCCATGCTTCTTGTGGAGTCACACCTTCAAGTCCATTTGTCGGACATCTATTTTGAAGATAGATTGCACACATAACAGCCTCACCCCAAAGTTCTTTGGGTAGATTTTTGCATTTCAACATGCTTCGAACCATGTCGAGAATGGTTTTATTTTTCCGTTCCGCTACGCCATTTTGTTGAGGAGAATAAGGAGCCGTCGGGAAACACCGAATACCATAATCTTCACAAAATTTGTTGAATGCTACAGAAATAAATTCTCCTGCACGATCGGTTCTCAAGGCTTTAATGAAATAGCCACTCTCTTTTTCAACTAATTTCTTGAATTGTTTGAAAGTTTCAAACACTTCCGATTTTTCTGTCAAAAAATACACCCAAGTTTTTCGAGTAAAGTCATCAATAAATGTAACAAAATATCGATGATTACCGCATGACTAGGGCGTGATTGGACCGCACACATCCGAATGGATCAATTCCAGCGGCTTCTTTGCTCGAAAAATTGCTTCTTTTGGAAAGCTGGTTCCGGAATGCTTGCCAATGACACACCCTTCACATATTTGATCGGGATGATCAATATGTGGTAAGCCATAAACCATCTTCTTACGAGAAAGCATATTGAATCCACCAAAATTGAGATGGCCGAACCTATTATGCCACAACCATGAAGGATCATCCACACATGATTTTAAGCAACGAGCCATTTCATATTTTATATTGAGAGTGAACATCCTGTTCTTCGACATCTTCACGGATGCAATCAACTTATTATTTTGATCTCTTAGCACAAGGCTAAGATCTTTCATGCGCCTAGAATATCCTTTCTCCAGAAGCTGTCCCAAACTCAAGATATTGCTTGACATTTTTGGAACATAATAAACGTTGGAAATCAACTCAAGTGCACCATTCTTCAAACGAATCCGGATTGTACCTTTGCCTTCGACAAGAATTTGGGAATTATCACCAAATGAGACTTTCCCTTTGATTGTCTCATCTAACTCGGCAAACATCTCCTTCCTTCCGCACATATGGTTGCTTGCTCCAGTGTCCAAGTACCACGTATCACTCTTTTCTCCTCCGTCTTCCGTGAATGCCAATAAAAGAACGTTATCGGCATCATTCACCAAGTTTGCCTTTTCATTTGCTCCACTACTTTCTTTATGCCAACAGTCGGAAGCATAATGACCCAGTTTATTGCAATGATAACAATGAATTTTAGATTTATCATACCATTGACCTCTCGAATTTCTCCCTCTTCCACGAACAAAACTTTGATTCTGGTAGCCACCTTCTTTGCGAGCAAATTCCCCTCTGCTTCGTCCACGACCTCTTCCATGAAAGTAACCACGACCTCGACCTCGACCTCGACCTCGATCTTGATTAGTGCTTCGAACTTGCACAGGTTCTCGTCTTTGTTCCTTCTCATCTCGGATCGACAACAGAGTTTGGAGTACTTCCTCCACCGGTTCATGCTTATTTCTTCTGAGTCTTTCTTCATGGGCTTGTAATGAACCCATAAGTTCATCGATCATCATGGTATCAAGGTCTTTGGATTCCTCGATTGCAACTGCAATGTGGTTGAACTTTTTGTCTAACGATCGAAGAATCTTCTCGACGACTCGAACATCAAGAACTTCCTCACCATTTCTTTTCATCCGGTTCACAATCGCTAAAACTCTTGTGAAATAATCAGAAATCGACTTAGATTCTTTCATACAAATTTCCTCGAACTCGCCTCTTAGAGTTTGAAGGCGAATCTTTTGAACTTTTTGTACTCCTTGGTGTGTGTTGCGAAGTATCTCCCATGCCTCCTTTGAAGTAGAAATGTTCGACACTTTCTCGAACATCGAATCATCTAAGCATTGATAGATGATTGATAGGGCATGCTGATCTTTTAATCGAATCTTCTCCAAGGCATTCCTTTGATTTTGATTCATGGTAACTTCATCATTTGGCTCATCATATCCGTTGTTGACAACTTCCCAAACACTATAGGCACCAAGTAGAGCTTTCATTCTCGAAGCCCAGTTACCATAGTTTTCCTTGGTAAGGCAAGGATATTGAAGAGGAAACAAATTACTTGTTGAGGCCATGATTATGAACCAAAAAGCTCTGATACCAATTTGATGGGAATAAGACAAAGAGGGAGGACAATTTAGACAGCTCGATAGGAGGGGATTTTGTTCAATGTAGAAATTCTCATTCCCATACCGAAATGGTTACAAGACAAGCCTTTATATAGGCATAATACAATGACTCTTCAATTACACGACTTATAAATAAAGAACAACTAAATGCATTAATCAAAACATTGTAACTCTAAAAGACACTTGGAAAGACTACAAAGCATTAAAGACAATTCTTGATTCATATACTAGCGCGTGCATGCCTCTTGGGAGTCTAATGGACCCATCGAAACCTTGGCAATACTTAATGAATTTAGTTTAATTTCCAACATTTGAACCCTTGTTTCCCCATTAAATTGAAGGGAAAAAAAGAGCATGTTACCTTGTTTTTAAATACTAATATGGAAGAGAAATGATATTTGCTGTGATATGTGTTAGGAAGCAAGCCAACCGAGAACGACCACAATAACAAAATCCAAAGTAGTAAGAGACGATTCAAAGAGAGTAATTACATCAAGATTTACGTGGAAAATTCTTTCTATGTAAAAGGAAAAAATCGGTGAATTAACGGAAGTCTCTAATCAACTTCAAGCAAGAGTATAAGAACAGAGCCGAATGATTTGGGAATGGCAAACGGCATCGACCGGCAGCTCGAAATCAATTGAAAAAACCTATAGTGTGAGAGAAATCGACGAGAGAAGCTCGTATGAATCTAGTCTCGAAGGTTTTTGGTGATCTCCGTACTCGGGCGTGTGCTCTGTTTCAGCTGCGAATGGGACCGAGTGGCTGGGATGGCCGATGGCGATCGGAGGCGGTGCACAGTGGATTGGCGGTAATCGAGAGGGAATCCAAAGCAAAAATGTCCTTCCTATATGGCTTCGCTTCCGTCCTCCTTCACGCGCGCGCCTCGGCTTTAGAGAAGAAGAGATGAAGGAAAGAGACGGGGCTTTTCTTTTTCCATGAGCTCCTCTAACGTGCCCTCCATTAACTGCATAGGCCCGAACCTAAGGGCTTTCCTCTTCTCTTTTTGCCCTTTCTTATTATTTTTTTTTATTAACTATAATAAATTTTTCCCGTCTTTTTCAGTATCATAATTTATTAGTTTATTTTGGCAAAAATATATGCTTAATTTTCCTGGCAAAAATTCATGTGTCAACATTGTTCTTTCAAACAAATAAAGGTAAAAGAGAATGAGGAAAGACCAGAACTATTCATTTCTAAAATAGAAAATAAGACAATTTTTAAATTCAAGTTAACAAATTGCACAATAAGAGGGATATTATTAGCTCCATCTTTTCTTCTTTCCAGTACAAACTAAATAGATAAAAATTTACATTACTAATACCATCGCATAAGTATCGCACTGCATGGACAACTCTTTATTCTTCAGTGCCTTCTCGATCTGTTCCATCCTTTTGCCATTCTCTTTGAGTAGCATGAGAACCACTTACTTTCCTCATCAATGATCAAGTTCCCTAGCATAACGCCGATCAAAAACCCAACTCCAGCACCAATTAGCACAAATGTCCAATCCAAGTTAAATGGAGACTCTTCGCCGACTTCTTCCTGGCGAGATGATGGGAATGGTAAGTTATCCCCAGCTGTGGTGCATTTTTTTGGCAGAGGACTTCCGTATGACCCCCATTCATGGCAAATGAATCGATTGCGAATGTGTTGAACTGGCTCCCTTGTGGAATTGGTCCTAACAGTTGATTATGAGAGACATTGAAAGATGAAAGAAATGTAAGTTGGGCTAGTTGTTGAGGGATCTTTCCTGAGGGCTTATTTCGAGAAAGATCTAGAGATTCCAATGACGTCAAGTATGCTAAGGAAACCACGATGGAACCAGTGAGAATGTTGTTCAAAACGTTAAGCAGGAGAAGTGACGTCAAATCTCCAATGACGTTGGGTATGCACCCTTCAAATTTGTTTTTGGAGAGGTCAATTACCATAAGGGCATATGGAACCTTCGGGTATTCCCTTTCTATGCCTTTGTTCATCAATTTCATTGCATAATCGAAATACCCTTCAAGTGAATACAAGGACCAAGGGATGTTTGCTGAAGTATTCAAATATTCCAACTGATCTTGAGCAGCAACTACTTTCATGGCATGGAAACTCTGCAACAACTTGGAAGGAAGTTCACCATTGAAACTATTGTCGGAAAGGTCCATGACATGCAAGTTGCTAAAATTGAACTGGCTTTGAGGTGGTTTTATTGGACCATGGAAGTTATTAGATTTCAAGATAATAACTTTCAGGTTGGTCAACTCTGATAGCCATGAAGGGAAACCATCGAGAATTTGATTGTGACCAAGATTCAAATACTCCAGCATTGTACAATTCGCCAAAGATCTTGAGACAGGCCCTTGCAATCGATTCTTTGCGAGCTCAATAACATTCAACGCACAACCATTTGGGTAAGCCTGAGGAATGCTACCCTCAAGTTTATTTTTTCCAAGATTCAAAACTGCCAAAGAATGAATGTTTTGAGACATGAAGGAATTGTGCCATTCAAACTATTGTTGGACAAGTCAAGAGTGACAAGGGACTTGGCTCTACAAATAGATTGCATATCTTCGAAGAGGATGTTTTTGGAGATATTGTAATGAGACACTCATGGAGGTGGAGTAGGGAGTTCCGTTTTGAGCAAGTTAGAACTAATGTCAAGATAGGTAAAGTTAGGTAGCAGTAGATTGATGCGGTTGTCCACAAAGCCAGTTAGAAAATTGTGAGAAAGATCCAGAAGCTCCAAGGATTCTTTGCTACCATTCCCCATCCATGTAGGAATACTCCCTCCGATTTTATTGTGTGAAAGATCTAACCACCCTAATCCGCTTAGGTGGCCTAAAAGCTTGGGGAACTCATGTAAGTTGCATGATTCTAAACTTAAATAAGAAAGTTTTGGAAGCGTGGTATTCATCTCGGTCCTGCTAACAAAAGATATGTTGTTGAAGTCCAAATATAAATATTCCAAGTTCTAGAGTCATTGCAAATCCACGGTGCCACTCAAATTATTCCCGAAAAGATCCAGAAGTTCAAGATCCTTGACTTCCCATAATGAGTTTGGGATTTCACCTTGCAAATTGTTGAATGAAAGGGCGAGCCAAACCAACCGCGTCAAGTTCCAGAATGAAGATGGAATTGGACCGCTTAGATGAGCATCCGTCAAATGTAAAAAATCATGGACAGTTAGTTTGGTGATCGATTGAGTCTCTGACATTTCTTTTGCTTTTTCTTTTTTGTTCGGTTAAGGAATCTTGATACTTGTTGAAATATTACCTGAAAGGTCCAACTCGGTTAGTTTTGCCAAGTTGGCAAGCCAATGCCAAATACCATCGCTGAAATTAGTAGAATAGAGATATAGATATGACAACCGGGTAAGATTAGCGAAGGAAGCGGGGATTTGACCGTGGAATTTATTTGCTGATATATCCAGATAAGCGAGCTCGGAAAGATTACCCAGTGAAGTGGGAAGTGAACCCGAGAAACCACAATCCCAAATTGACATTTCATTCAAGAAAATAAGATTTCCGATCGAAACAGGCATTTCCCCCAAAAAAAATCGTTTTCGAAAGAGAATGATTTGAGGCGATTACTCTAATGTAGTTGGGGAATAAAACCAGAGAGGTTGTAATTACCGCCAAAATCGAGGACTTCCATATTTGGTAATTGAAAGATGCTCACTGGAAATTCTCCATACAATAGACAATATGCAAGTTTAAGCGACTTCAAAGAGGACAAGTTTGCAAGTACATGAGGGAATGGTGATGACATGCTTACGGAAGAGAGATCAAGTTCTCTAAGCATAGTTAAGTTACGGACAAAATTGCCTAGGTTGGGCATCTCAAGATCCCTCTCCCATGACAAATCAAGAGAAACTAATCTTGAGAGCCGTGAGATATCCGATGAGACTTTCCCTGAAAATTCGGAATAAGAGTGTAAGTTGGAAAGATTGCCAAAGCCATATGGGATTGAGGAAGCGTTGAAGTCGTTGAAAGCAAGATTGAGTGATTCCAAATGAAATAGGCGAAAGAGGCTAGTGTTGGAAGTTATGGTACCAAAGAGACAGCTGCCATTGAGGTCGAGGCCTGTCACATGACCGGTGGCCTCATCGCACTTTACGCCGTCCCATGAGCAGCAATCTCCATGTCCATCTAGTGACCATGATCCAACCTTTGGATAATCACAACGCCACCCTGTTCTGTTGATTCTGAAACTTTGCTTGAATTCCATCAAGGTAGAGCTCTCATCCGGACGACATAGGGAATCAACAAGGAAGTAGGAAGCAAAATGAGGAAGACAATCTGAGTACAAAACAGGAAGAATATCGAGGGTGCCATATCTTTGTGTTTGTTTTTCTGCTTTTTGGTAGAGTTTGATTTCAGTGAAGAAGCTTTTATAGGCAGCGATAAGCAATTCCATCGTCGAACTTTGATGCTGCTTTGTCCATTCATGCACTATACACATCTGGAAAGACACTTGGGTTTGACATAAGAAAGAGTAGATCGAAGAAATGGAAAAAGCCAGTAGACTCCCGTGCTATGCGTGGCCAATGTCTTAGGATGTGGATCGATGGAAACAATCACTCTAGAAGTATACACTTAATATAAACAAGTAAAAATTAAGATAATTTGAGCGTAAATCCAAATTCAAATTTGATCCCGCCTTAGATGTTTGCAATTTCAACATATTGCCTAAACCTCTCTGCTATTTTTTAAGTAATGCTTTTTTTCTGATCGAAATTTAAGTAATGTTAAGAGTCACGAGCAGATAGGTAATTTCTTTTGTTTTTTTAAATTTCAAAAGGGGAAAAAAGGGTGAACTTGCACAAGGTACAAACCAGGTCGAATCCTCATGCATGCCGCGATTGATCTTTTATGCGCAATCATAGTGGCCCAGCAGGTCCACTAAACACCCTTAAGCAAACTTTGAGCTATGAATGAAATTTCCGTATTGTTCAAAAAAAGAGAGCCCGAGAGAACTTGAAGTTGGGAAAATATTCTTCTTCCAGCTACAGAAAATTACATGATTAGATGAATTAGTAACAAGCATAAATCTCGTAGGAACTGCAAAATCTCCAAAAAAAACAGTAAGCACATTGAAGGTAGAAACATGCCCTAAGACATGGCCTTACGTTAGGATGGCCCGGGAAAATTATCAAAAAGGTCCTAAACTTATCGTATTTTTGTCAATATAGTTCTAAACCTTTTTAATTTTATCAATCCAATCCCAAATCTTTTACATTTGTGCAAATTCAATCCTCAAAATTTTTTTTTTGCCAATTCAGTCCTAAATCTTTTAAATTTGTGCGAATTTAGTCCTTCCAACCGGTGAGGATGCTGGTCGATCTTGACGTGGATGATTTTTTTAATAATATTTTAATATTTTATAAAATTGTTTTTAAAATTTTTCTTTTTTGTCTTTTCTTCTCCTTTTGCTTTGCCATTCTTCTTCAATGAGCAGGCCGCAGGAGAAGACTAGGGCGGGCGAGCTTGCCGGCATTGGCAGTTGGACTCGTGTCGCGTGGTTGGACTCGTGAGTTTTTTTTGGTCAGGTTGGAATCGTGCTTCACGGCGTCGGGCGTTGACGCCTCATGCTTTGGGTTCAAACGGGGACGGGAGACTCATCTTTCGCCTTTTTCCTACTTTAGGATTGAGGTGCTTCGTTTGGGCATCTTTTTGGTTGACAGAACACACACAAAAAAAAAAAAAAAAAAAGAACACACACACACACACAAAATTGAGAGCCCGTGAAAAGACTTTCGCCCATTTTTTTGGTCGACGAACTGAAATTATCCTACAATTTTTAGGAGTATTCTTAATCCTCCAATCACAAAAAAAAAAAAAAGGAAAAAAAATCAAATCACCAATTCAAAGTGTTTACAAGTTTTATATACAGCCACCTCATTTTCATGTAAATAATAATAAAACATGAGTCGTTACAACCTAGGAAGCATCGACACTCTCCGAGGTCTCACGTGTCGTGTTAGACACTCTTCGACACTCCGACACTCTTTGACATGCGATCAACACGGGATCGGCACTCCAAATATGCCAACGACACGCGAATCTAGCATCCCGACACGCCATTTCGACATGTACGTGATTAATTTTAAGTATTTTCAATAGATTAGGGGTCTATATATATATACATACATACTTAGGTCATATACCTTTTGACCAAAATATATATATATATATATGCATATACCCAGCTACCCTAAATTTAATATACCCAAATAGCTCCAGATAAACATAATCGTGAATTCCTAACAGAAGGAAAAGAAGAAACTCGCTGCTGATATTTTTATATACACATGATATTTTATCATATATATAATTTACATTTAATACATAATGTGTCTCAATGTGTCGAAATTCTTTATTTTTTAAAAAATGGCGTGTCGGCATGTCGTGTTCTGTTTGGTGTCGATGTTGATGCTACTTAGGTGACAACGCATTACATATGTGCATAAATCTCTGTAGAATTATAGAAGTGAACACGTTGCAGCAAGAATGCGGCACTACGACTAGAAGTAGCCAATAATGTTTACCCATTCACACATTGAAATGGATGTTATCTCTCTCATTCAAGCAAAATCATAAAAAACCGAAGACCCGCCAAAGACATTTCTCATAAAACTACAAAATGAAAATGAGAGAGAGCGAGAGAGAGGATTTATGGATGGAAATCCAAATTAATACAAATCTTTTAATGTTTCCACTGTCCCCTCAACCTAGTTACGGCATAAACAATTCACCTACATTTTAACCGAAACCGGTTATGGTTGACAAAGGGGTTACGTAAACCTCATTTAGCTATAGGTTTCTAAGGTTTAGGTAAAATCGGCAAACTCTCATGGTTTTTATTAGGAAAAAGTACCAAAAAGGTCCTAAATTTATTACACTTACGTCGAATGCAGTCCTAAATCTTCCAATTGTATACGTTGGCATTAGCCATGCCACACAAAACGGCCAAAGCTTATGTTAGCGATTTCCGGCAAAATTGACAAAAGGCGAAAATGTTTTTAGGACTTAATTGGCATAGTTGAAAGATTGAGTACTGAAATTGAATACTGAAGTGACACAAGTACAATAAGCTTTTAGGACTTTTTCTTTTCCCTTTTTACCTACTTAATGCGATGTCACCTTCAGGATGCATGATCTTAAACAAGCAGGATTGTACTAGCATTCAATTTGAACAAGAGTTGGATTACACAGGGTTTTGTACCGGCATTCTTGCTTGGCGACTGGCCGCGCCATTGACAAAAAGAAGAGACAAGCGTGCACTCGTGAGGCATGTTGTTATCGCGTCATTGCATTGACCCGCAAAAAAGGGTCATGCAGATCACGTAACGTTTACGTCTTGTGCTTGTGTTCAAACGGGGCAAAGACTCCTCTTTCGGGCTTTTTCCTACTTTAGGATTGGGATGCTTCGTTTTGGACAGAGACAAGGATGAGAAAGTAAAGCTCCAACTATGGTGTTTCATGAGCAACCGAGCATACGTGATCACGTGCCGACGATGCTTGCTTGCTACGACAGATTCATTTGACTGAGAGGAAATTTCAAATAAAAGCATGAAATAGAACCGCTTTCTCAATAGAAGATCCAAAAATTTTGTCTCCAATATTGGTATAAATTGGCCAACTTTTTTAGTCTTGTCTCGTAAAAGAGAGTCCATAAGGTCCATTCTGGACCCCTTTTTGAGAAGATGGCCTCGATCTCACAGTAGAAGCTCCGGCAGAGAGTGAACACAACAGAGTAGATTCAAAAGATTAGTGGTACTAGAGAGACAATTTCTATCGAGGTCTATGCCAACGACATGACACGCTGAATTTTTCGACACGCTCCATACCCTCCCATGAGCACTAAATGCAACGAGAATATGTTCGGTTGATCTCGAGACTCCTCTTTAATCATATCGAAGCCGAGCTCTTGTTAGAGACACATTGGATTAGCAAAGCGTGTACGGAACGCCGAGATAAAATATAGGGATGAAAAATGCACACTAAGGACGTCACATGACGTCCAATTTTTGTGGATAAGAATTCTGGGGCTAAAGAGGCAAGATGTCTCGGTTCTTTGGGCTCATTGTTTTTCTCATGGATGACTCATCATCTTCACATAAGTAGGGCCATCGTCATATATAGTTTTCCTTTGGATGACCTATCTCGAATTAGATCAAAGGGAAAATTTAATTTCCACATGAAATCTGACTCGAGATCTAACTTGATACAATACAAACAAGTTAAAAGTTCGAACTCTTCTCTCTCTCTCTCTCTCTCTCTCTCTCTCTCTCTCTCTCTCTCTCTCTCTCTCTCTTTTAAGTTTTTAGGTATTTTTTAAATTTCATTTAAAATTTTTAAAAAGTTTAGCTTGTTTTGTAAAAAGTCAATCCACGTGGACTTATTTTTTAAAAAAAATTTGACACGTGGTCTTATTTTTTTTTTAAATATTGCCACATGGACTGACTTTAAAAAAAAATTCCACGTCATACTTAAAAAATGAATAAAAATAGCACGTGGACTTTTTGGCCAGAATCTCTCACCACTGGCACTTAAGTGATTATTTTTTCTCCGATTTGACACTTATGTGAGCCGGCGAAAAATTTTGGCACTAAAATATGTGCCCTACATAAACTTTGGCAATTAGATGTCCTTCTACCCTTTTTGTTTTTCAAGTAAGATTAAAAGTTATTAACAAGTAGGCATTACTTTTTCAAAAGAAAAAAAAGTGGTCACACATCCACAAGGGACAATTTAGGTCGCATTTTTCATGCATGCCGTGATTAATGGTTCATGTGCTGTCATAATTGCATAGTTGATCCTCTTAAATGGCATCTCATACTTTTTCCACGAAAGGACCAAGAGCCTTTTGCCCATCTTTCACGCTGTCGAACAGGAGTCATTCTCCATTCCTAGGAGTATTCTTAATCCTCGAATCACGAAAACAAAAGATGGTCATCATCCATTGAGAATATTTTCAGATTTCCTACATCATTACTTCTTTTATATAAAAATAGTCATACAATGTACGCAATTACAATAAATTACAAACAAGTATAAATCCTTCCGTACCTATAGAAGTCCCCACCAAAAAAATAATAATAAAATCTGACGCTAGGTGAACACGACAGAATAGATTCAAATGAATAGTGGTACTCGAGAGACAACTTCTCCTCAGGTTTAGGCCAAGAACATGACCGTTGAATTCGTCACACTCCATAACCTCCCACGAGCATTAATCCTTATTTCTAGCTAGTTACAACCATGGTTCGAGTGTAGGACAAACGCAACGAGAATATGCGTCCGTCGACTCTCAAATTCCGCTTAAACCATATATTGGCCGAGCTCTCGTTAGCACGACACATTGGATTAGCAAAGCATCTGCGAAACGAAAATGTGAAAAATGATCCAAGCATAAAGCATTTACGGTAAGGACGGTGATATGATACTGTCTTCTTCTTCTTCTTTTTTCAAATTTTTGTGTTTGTTATTAGAGCACGTTTGTCATAGAAGAGCCAGAGGAGATTGTACTGCCAGAGCTTTTATGGATATAGCAATTTTGTAGATAGCAACTCTGGGACTTCTTATTAGCCACGCCATAATTTTATATGAAAGGACACAAGGGGGTGACTAAAGGGGAAAAAATGGCCGAGTCTTTTGGGCTCATTATTTTTCTCTGGATGACTTATCATCTCCACATAAGTAGGGTCGTCGTCATTCATGGCTGCCAAAATCTTGGCGTGCTTTTTATTTTTTGCACAACCTCTGAGGCCTGGTCTAAGACAGTAATAATTTATGAAATCTTTAATTCCATAGTCAATATCCTACCTCCAATCAGATCAAAGGGCGCAATTTTATTTTTTACGCGAAATCTGACTCGAGATATGGTTTAATACGAATAAGTGAAAAATTTAGACATTTTGGGTGGATATAACCGGCACATTCTATTGGTTTAGCCACTCGAATTCCTGATGAGTCATTGTTTCCGTAGGTTCTTACAAGTGGATATCCACTCGAATTACTATGTATGTATGTCTTGCCGTAAACAAATATTATATGATCCCGACGGTTCCTAATGGTATTAAGTGGCCATTTTGTTTCATATTAGTACTAAAGTGAGTGTCATACACAAATATTAACATTTAAGGTGTACTTTTACCCTTTTTTTCACATAAAGACCTAACTTGAGAGACTCACTCGAAGACTTTGTCCATATTGTAGATTGACGAATAAGAAGACTCTTGCGAAAGCAGAGTCCTCCATCAATATCTTGTCTTTGATTTTGTAAACTTTCACAAATCATTATCGTATTCCTCTTCAATTGTGTCTTTTTTCATGTTAATTTTTTCCTTTTGGTTTATGCGAAATAGCCAACTTTTCTGATCCAGTTTAATTTTTGACTTTGATCTTGTTATTTTCCTTTACCTGTGTATCCTAACTAGACTCTATTCTTGGAAAATGATGGATGGGACACGAGGAATAATTCGAAGGGAAAATTCCAAATAAGGTCCGAAGTGAAGCCCTTTTCTCAAAAAAGGTCCAAAATGAATATTATATCATATAAGTACCTGAACCTACTAGCTTAGTCTCAAAAAAGACCTGAGCAAACACATATATCTCACATGCCATTTTATTGGGGGTATTCTCGTCCAGGAACATTTTTTTTCCATTTTTTCCTTAATTTTCTAGGTTCAGTCCCTTCTTCCTCTTTATTCTTCCGGCCAACTCTCTGGTTAACTTTCTTTTTAGCTGAACATGACCATTTCTTATCAATCTCACAAGCTGATCAATGGAGATGGCTTGGGCTTGCAGGGTGGCTAGTGGCAAGCAGCCGCAAGATGTGATGACACCGATGACTCGACAATCAGGCCAAGCTAGATTTTAGCGGGGATGCAAAACCAGGCAACGGCATGCGAGATGCAATGTCGGTGTCATCAGCTGTTCTTGCAGTGTCTGCTGTTTTTTCTTGTGGTCCTGTTTGTCCAGAGGATCAAGCCGATGTGGTCTAACAGTGGGAGCTCGAAATCGGTCCCCATCGATTCTCCTACCAAGAACTCAAGCAAGCCACCAATGGGTTCAAGGAGAAAGTGCTTCTCGGGCAAGGCGGGTTCGGCAAAGTGTACCGGGGGACCTTGTCGAGTTCCAAGATCCAGGTTGCGGTGAAGCGGGTCTTGCACGAGTCAAACCAGGGCCTCCGGAAATTCTTGTCGGAGATCGCAAGCATTGGGCGGCTCCGCCACCAGAATTTGGTCCAGCTCCAGGGCTGGTGTCGGAAGAGAGGCGATCTTCTGCTGGTGTACGAGTACATGGCGAATGGGAGCTTGGACAGGTTCCTGTTCGACGAGCCTAAGGTTGCTCTGTTCTCGAAACAAAAGTTTCGGGTAGTGACGGACATAATTATTGGTTAAAATGGCTCCACTTCGAACCTTTATTTGAAATTTTTTCTTAATTCGAATCCATTCACCGTTAAGATAGAGAAATCAAGTATTACGTCAATCATGCGTGGTTCAAGAAATGAGATTTGAATAATCTTTTTAATTTGAAATATATATATATGTTTATTTAATTCATAAAATGCTATTGACTCGTTATATCATGATATATCAACAACATGATTTTTTTTTAATCTGGTTAGTAGCAAATTTCTTTTCAATAAAAATTATTTTAAATTGCTGTTCCTTAATGGCAGTTGATATATTGAAACGAGAAAAATTGGACCCGAGCCAGCCAAAAGGAGACGTAACAGACACGACAACACTTGGGGCATGTAACTTAACGCCGTTCCCGTCTATTAATAGCCACAATCTTGCTGTCCTCTCTTCGATCCTTGTCGCGAACATCCCCAACGGGTGTAAGCCGAAATGGATGATCCCTCTATCTGAGATGCCCGCTCGTATCTGCCGCATATTCTCGCTAATCCTACCATATGTGACGTTGAGGAATTGGAGCAGATTCTCCCAAACCCTATTATACGCGACATTGAGGAATTTAATCGATCAATGAAGATTTTCTATTTAATTGGAGTTGCTAGCAATATATTTGTGGCAGGCTAAGAGCCAAGTGAAACTTGAGAGGACATCTCACTTCCTATGGAGCAGAGATCCCAAGATCGGGGATTCGGTTATCCTAATTGTCTAATCAACGCCATTTTGAGCCCGATTGTCAGTCTTTTGAAAAAAGATATTGCTGAAGTGGTCTTGTTAAAATTGAATATCCTAGGCACGTCCTACTAGGTGCTCACAAGAGATGGTTGCACAATCAATATGAATTAAAAGGCACCTTGTAATCAACGCATCAAATCCAGATAGTATAAATCAACACTTCAAAGCAAATTAGTACTAAAGTAAAGACAGCTAAAGTAAAGCGCGAGAAAATAAATCCGATACGATGTCCGGAAAATATACACGGCCTTGTTCGTTGAGCCCCGGGAAATGGGCCACCGTGAGCTAAATTCAAGATTGAGTCTAAGTTTAATTCTAACTAAAGAGATCTATTCACATAAAAGGATTCTTCTATCATTACGGCGTTGCCGATTGTTGTCCCGGCCGATCACCGTACATCGGGCCTCACGTCCACTATCATATTCCCTTCGTCTCTGTTCTCGACCACTCCTGCCGCTGCCTTGAATTCTCATTCACTCTCTCTTCGCCAATTCCAATTCTCGGCGTCGCGGCTTCAAAGGTCTCCTCCTTCCGACCCATTCGTCAATCACGTCCGGTCACTGCCTGTTTACTCAAGGTAAACACTCGTACTCTGTTTCGTGAGGCAGAGACCGAGAGCCTTAGCCTCCGCCGAAGTGAAACCGGTAGTGTCCGAGGCTGTCTCGATGGCCTCGAGTGTGCTTCGTTGCCTTTACTTTGACACGGCTGTGACTCCTTCCCTTTTTCTTTTCGGATGTAACCTCTCATTCGAATGCCTTATGTGCGTCTGATTTTTTCCCTCAACTGTTTTATTATGCATGTTTGTTGCAGTGAATGAACTTCGGAGTCATTTTTGCGAATTTGGAAGTCCTGTATTCCCCTGCATGTTGGAAGCAAGAGCATTCAAGAGTGTTTCTTTGATTACCTTCGTCATCACAGGTCTGCCATCCTCAGTTTCGTTCTCCGTACGCTTCCATGTTATTGCTGGTGTATGCTTCGACTGTTGACTTCGTTGATAAATTCAAGTTTGGTATCGGGTGATTCATGTTATGCACGCTTTGCTCCTGCCGATAGCATACATTCCTGTCGGCTTCAAACGAACTATAGTACAATAAGAGGAATATTGGATGCCCATCTTTTCTTATTTCGAGTACAAAAGAAACACAGTTACATTACTGATAGTGTCACATAAGTATTTGACTGCATGTACAACTCCTCATTGTTCAGTGCCTTCTCGATTTGTTCCATCTTTTTGCCATTCTCTTGGAGTAGTATAAGAACCACTTACTTTTCTCGTCAATGATCAAGTTCCCCAGAACAACGCCGACCAAAAACCCAACTCCAACACCAATTAGCACAAATTTCCAATCCAAGTTAAATGGAGACTCTTCACCTTCCATGCGAGATGGTGGGAATGGTACGTTATCCCCAGCCATGGTGCATTTTTTGGGCAAAGGTTCTCCGCATAACCCCTCATTCATGGTAAATGAATCGGTCGCGAATGTATTGAACTGGCTCCCTTGTGGTATTGGTCCCGACAGTTGATTATGAGAGACATTGAAAGATGAGAGAAATGTAAGTTGGGCTAGCTGTTGAGGAATCTCTCCCGAGAGCTTATTTCGAGAAAGATCTAGAGATTCCAGTCTTGTCGGGTTTGCTAAGGACAGCGGGATAGAGCCGGTGAGAATGTTATTCGAAAGGCTAAGCAGGAGAAGTGACTTCAAATCTCCAATGACATCGGGTATGCACCCTTGAAATTTGTTATTGGAGAGGTCAATTCCCATAAGGGCATATGGAACCTTCGGGTATTCCCTTTCTGTGCCCTTGTTCATCAATTTCATTCCGTAATCGAAAATACGTTGAAATGTATATGAGGGCGAAGTGATATCTGCCAAGGTATTCATATATTCCAATCTATCTTGACCAACTGGTACTTTCATGGCATGGAAACTTTGCAACATCTTGGAAGGAAGTTCACCATCGAAACTATTGTCGGAAAGGTCCATAATATGCAAATTGCTAAAGTTAAACCGGCTTCGATATGTTTCTATTGGACCATGGAAATTATTGGATTTCAAGATAACAACTTTCAGGTTGGTCAACTCTGATAGCCATGAAGGGAATCCATCGAGAATTTGATTGTGACCAAGATTCAAACACTCTAACATTTTACATTTCGTCAAAGATCTTGGGACAGGCCCTTGCAAACGATTCTCTGCGAGGTCAATAAGAGTTAATGCACAACCTTTAGGGTAAGCCCGAGGAATGCTTCCATCAAGTTTATTTTTTCCAAGATCCAAAATTTCCAAAGAATGAATGTTTTTGAGACATGTAGGAATTGTGCCATTCAGACTATTGTTGGACAAGTCAAGAGTGACAAGGGACTTGGCTCTACAAATAGATTGCATATCTCCGAAGAGGATATTGTTGGAGATATTGTAATAAGACACTGATGGAGGTGGAGTAGGGAGTCTCATTTTGAGCGAGTTAGAACTAATGTCAAGATAGGTCAAGTTAGGTAGCAACAGATTGATGCGGTTGTCCACAAAGCCAGTTAGAAAATTGTGAGAAAGATCTACAAACCACAAGGATTCTCTGCTGCCATTCCCCATCCAAGTAGGAATACTCCCTCCGATTTTATTGTGCGAAAGATCTATCCACTCTAATCCGCTTAGGTGGCCTAAAATCTTGGGGAACTCATTTAAGTCGCATGATTCTAAACTTAAATCGGAAAGTTTTGGAAGTGTGGTATTCATCTCGGTCTTGCTAACAAAAGAGATGTTGTTGAAGTCCAAATATAAATCTTCCAAGTTCTTGAGCCTGTGTAAATCCACGGTGCCACTCAAATTATTCCCACTAAGATCCAGAATTTCAAGATCCTTGAGTTTCCATAATGAGTTTGGGATTTCACCTTGCAAATTGTTGTACGAAAGATATAGCTTAACCAACCGCGTCAGGTTCCCAAGTGAAGATGGAATTGGACCGCTTAGGCGAGCATCCGTCAAATGTAAAGAATCATGGACGGTTAGTCCGGCTACCGATTGAGTCTCTGACATTTCTTTTTCTTTTTCTATTTCTTTTTCTTTTTCTTTTTTTTTTTTTTGTTCGGATAAGGAATCTTGCTACTTGTTGAAATATTACCTGTAAGGTACAAATCGGTCAGTTTTGCCAAGTTGGCAAGCCAATGCCAAATGCCACCGTTGAAATTAGTGGAAACGAGAGATAGAGTGGACAACCGGGTAAGATTAGCGAAGCAAGCGGGGATTTGGCCCTGGAATTCATTTGATGATATATCTAGATAAGCGAACTCGGAAAGATTACCCAGTGAAGCGGGAAGTGAACCTTGGAATTCATTTGATGATATATCCAGATAAGAGAGCTTAGAAAGATTACCCAGTGAAGCGGGAAGTGAACCCGAGAAACCACAATCTGAAATTGATAATTCATTCAAGAAAATAAGATTTCCTATCGAAACAGGTATTTCTCCCGAAAAATTCGTTCCCGAAAGAGACAATGATTTCAGGCGACTACCCCAATGTAGTTCGGGAATAAAACCAGAAAGGTTGTCATTGTTGCCAATGTGGAGGACTTCCAGGTTTGGTAACCGAAAGATGCTCACCGGTAATTCTCCATTCAATTGACAATTTGCAAGTTTAAGCGACTTCAAAGAGGACAAGTTTGCAAGTACATGAGGGAATGGTGATGGTATGCTTGTGTTAGAGAGATCAAGTTCTCTAAGCATAGTTAAGTTTTGAACAAAATTGCCTAGGTTGGGCATCTCAAGATCCCCCCACATCCGAGACAAATCAAGAGAAATTAATCTCGAGAGCCTAGAGATATCCGATGGGACTTTCCCTGAAAATTCAGAATAAGAGAGATTAAGGTAGTGTAACTTGGAAAGATTGCCAAAGCCGTGTGGGATTGAGGAAGCGTTGAAGTCGTTGAAAGCGAGATTGAGCGATTCCAAATGGAGTAGGCGAAAGAGGCTAGTGTTGGAAGTTATGGTACCAAAGAGACAACTTCCATTGAGGTCGAGGCCTGTCACATGACCGGTGGCCTCATCGCACTTTACGCCATCCCATGAGCAGCAATCTCCATGTCCAGCTAGTGACCACGATTCAACCTTTGGATAATCACAACCCCACCATGTTCTATCGACTCTGAAACTTTGCTTGAATTCCATCAAGGCAGAGCTCTCATCTGGACGGCATAGGGAATCAGCAAAGGAAGCAGGAAGCAAAATGAGGAAGACGATCCAAGTACAAAACAGGAAGAATATCGAGGGTGCCATATCTCTGTGTTTGTTTTTTCCGCTTTTTGGTGGAGTTTGATTGTAGTGAAGAAGCTTTTATAGGCAGCCATGAGCAATTCCATCGTTGAACTTTGATGCTGCTTTGGCCATTCATGCACTACACACATCTGAAAAGATGCTTGGGTTTGATTGTAGAAAGTGTTGGTCTAAGAAATGGAAAAAGCCAGTAGACTCCCGTGCTATACACGGCCAAAGTCTTAGGATGCGGATTGTTGGATAACAAGCGATCCCCTTGTTCATGTGTTAACGGTTAAATTGCTTATTGCCTTTGATAATTTTGGAATGAATCTCCGTAAATTAGATCCTCTATACCAGTCAAGACGTCAAAGTGAATGCCACTCGGCGTTTATCATAAGCTTGAATCATGGTCGTCACTAGGTGGAAATGGGAATATTCATGATGGATGAATATTCCCACAACTTCTTATAAATAGAATAACGGTCAACATGGGAAACCTTACTGCTTAAGTCTCCGTGCCTTTTTTTTTTTTTCCTGTCATATTAAAAGGCTTCGCTTGTTTTACATAAAATAACTTCTAGGAAAATATTTTTCACCCATGAAAAAAACTGATTTTCTCTTTTTGAGATGAGGAAAACGTTTTTCCAGATCTTTCCTCTATCCACTCCTTCACATTTCTTTTCTTTTCAATTATTCTTTTATTTTTATTTTCTCGTATTTTATTTCATTTTTTATTCTTTTTATTCTTTTCTTTCTTCCCCTGTCAATCGCCGAGCACAAAAAAGCATATGCCAATTCACTTTCGGATCTCAGTCAAACTTCAAAAAGTATTATCATTGTTTTGGAAAACGACTTTTCGAGAAATATTTTCATGAAATATCGCCTTTTTCATGAAACAAACGGAGCATAAGGGTTATAAGGAAATAGGCATTATTTTTCAAAAGGGAAAAAAATGGTCACACGTCCACAACGAACAAAGTAGGTCTCATTCTCATGCATGCCGTGATTAATAGTTCATGTGCTGTCGTAATTGGATAGTTGGTCCTCTCAAAATGCCATCTCATACTTTTTCCACGGAAAGACCAAACTTGAGTGGCTAGCGAAAAGTCTTTAGCCCATCTTTCACGTTGGACATACATGCGGTCCTCGAATCACCAAACAAAAGATGATAATCATCGATTGTGGAATATTTAAAGACTTCATATATCATTATCTCATTCTATATTGAAATAATGATACAATATACGTGATTACAACAAATTACAAATAGGCATAAAACCTTTGGGAACTCTGGAAAACAGAAGAATTTCGGACACAAGGTGAACGCGGAGTGTATCCTTTTTCTTTTGAAATTTTTGTGTGATTTGCCACTCCAATAATCTTATGTGACAGGACCGGGGGGGTGGGAATGCTGTGTGTACGTGGGTGCAGGGGTGGTGACTATAAAGGAAACATGTCAAAGTCTTTTGGGCTCATTATTTTTATTTGGATGACTTATCGTCTTCGCATAAGCGGGTCATCGTCAATCATGGCTACCAAAATCCAAGTTTTTTTTTTTTTTGCAACTTCCAAGGCCGCGTCTAGGAAAGTAATTCTTTGTACTCTTCAATTTCGGTGTCAATAATCTTTTTTGTGTCAATTCAGTCCTAAATATTTTATATTTGTACCAATTTAATCATTCCGACCAATGTTGGCAGGCCGGCTCTAACATGGCTTGATCGGCACTAACGTGGCCATTTCTTTTTAAAGTAATGTTGAGCGTTACAAGAAAATAGGCATTTCAGTAATCAAAAGGAAAAAAAAATGGTCATACATCGATAAGATACAAATCAGGGCACTTTCTCATGCATGCGCAGTCATAATCGCACCGTTGGTCCTCGTTAATGACATCTCATTTTTTTTTTTCCACATAAGGACCAAACTTGAGAGACCCGCGAGAAGACTTTTGCCATCTTTTAGATTGACAACTAAGAAGTTTCTAGCAGTACAGATAGCCCTTGAATCAGAAAAAAAAAAAAGGTCGTAATTATTGGTTAAAAATATTTTTAGATTTTACATATGATCTCCGAGTTTATAACGAAAAAATATCCGTGAGTACCATATTCAACAAAATAAAAGTCTATGGATCACATTATATATTAGTCTAAAGTTCATGAATCATATTAAACAAATAAAATTTTAAGGACCACATTGGATATTAGGCCAAATTTTATAGATCATTTGTGTCTTTATCCCGCTAATTTAGTAAAGGATGGGTCTATTTTCACACCTCAAATGACCGCATGCACAATCTAATTAAATTGAAAGTTACTTTTGACGGATATACCATCCACATAAATGGCAAGTCTAGTACTGCGTAACTCTCCCCATTTGTCCCCCCCTGCTCCCCATTCTTACTTGGCGACTCGCCACTCCATGGACAAAAAGAAGAGACCAGCGAGCACTCGTGAGGCATGTTGGTATCGCGTCATCGCATTGACCCACAAAAAGGGTCATGCAGATCACGTAGCGCAACGCGCTTCCGACGGCGTCGGACGTTTGCGCCTTGTGCTTGGGTTCAGATGAAAATATTTTCCACCCATGAAAAAAATAGTATCAAAAGTGGGGAAAATAATTTCCTCTTTGCAATAAGAGGAAAATATTTTCCCTAATCTTTCCTCCATCCACTCATTCATAATTCTCTTATTTTCAATTATTTTTTATCTTTATTTTGTTGTATTTTACTTTCATTTTTTTATTTGTTCATAGTTCTTTAATTTTTATTCTTTCTATTCTTTTCTTTCTTTTTCTACGGTCGCCGACCACAGTAAATATTTTCCAGTTCACTTTGGGGTCTTAGTCAAACACCGAAAAATATTATCTTTTTTTTTTTTCGAAAAATGACTTTTCGAGAAATATTTTCAAAAAATATTATTTTTTTTGTGAAACAAACTGAGCCTAAGAGTTATAAGCAAATAGGCATTATTTTTCAGAAGGGAAAAAATTGTTCACACGTCCACAAGGGACAAAGTAGTTCGCATTCTCATGCATGCCGTGATTAATAGTTCATGTGCTGTCGTAATTGGATAGTTAGTCCTCTCAAAATGGCATCTCATACTTTTTCCATGAAAAGACCAAACTTGAGTGGCTAGCGACAAGTCTTTTGCCCATCTTTCACGTTTGACGTGGAGGTGTCATTCTCCATTTCTAGGAGTATTCCTAGTCCTTGAATCACGAAACAAAAGATGATAATCATCGATTGTAAAATATTTGCAGACTTCATACATCGACAAGGTACAAATAAGGCCGCGTTCTCTTGCATGCGCAGTCATAATCGCACAATTGATCCTCGTAAATGATATCTCCTATTTTTTTCCACATAAGAAACAAACTTGAGAGACCCGCAAGAAGACTTTTTCCATCTTTTAGATCGATGAATTAGAAGTTTCCAGCGGTACAGGTAGCCCTCGAATCACAAAAAAAAAAAAAGATCATAATTATCGGTTCAAAATATTTTTAGATTTTACATACGATCTCCGAGTTTATAATGAAAAAATATCCATGATTATGACAAATTATGAGTGAGCATAAATCTCTTCGGAACTACAAAGTTCCAACGGACGGTGCACACATCACAGCAGAAACATGGCGCTAAGAGATGGCCGCATATTAGAATTAGCCAATAATGTTACCAATTTACACGAATTCTTTGGCCCTACTTGCAAACGAACAACATCTGCAGTTTGTTAATTATTTTCGGCAAATAGGTGCTCATCATTCTGTTATTCCTTTTCTAAACATTCGTTGTGCCTAAGATGAAAATAACAGCCATTTGACTAATTGTGTCTAATCGAGTCACATATAAGTTGTGACCACTAATTCATCAATTAAACCGGATTATACGAACCATTGTCATGTTTGGCGGGTTAAACAAACACAACATGATTATTAGTCGTGGCTTGCTCGTTGACACTATTTCTTGAATATTGCAAACTAGGGTTCGCCAATATAAAGCACACTTGTTTCCTAGGTTTGAGGTTTGAGATTTTTTTTTTTTTTGTCACAAACTAAAGTTCTTATATTTCAATGAGAAAACGCAGTACCCATAAACTGTGCTTCCTTACAAAGCAAATCCAACAAGATTTGGGGAGGAGATAAGACCCAGTCCTACGGGAAAGATTTCTTCCGTTGGGCTTTTGCGGCCTAGTCAACAACTAAGTTTGCTTCGGGATGTGATCGGGAGGTTTGAGTTGGCTACCGCGCCAAACACATGAATTGAAAAGCAGATAGGAGCTGTATCAATCGATTTGTTTAACTGAGGCTGATTGAATTTGTAGAAGGCCTAAGCAATTTTAGGGAAAATTAACTAACTAGGTGACACACTCTCCTTTGTAGTGTGCTTGTCATTTGTCATCCAGGTCACATCGCACTCATTGATTTTTGAATCTTTAATCGGAGTTTGATACCCAAGAACACAATAGACCTAAAGGCTATCATACTGAACTATTTAATGGGGATCAGAACAAGAGGATTCGAACAATTGACAAGGAACATAGCCTCCTCATCGTATAAGGGCTTGGACTTGAAGGTGGATGAGGAATAAAGTTATGCAAATCTAGGCTTCAACTACCTCAATTGCTTGTGTTGGTGACGGACTTTTTTGTTTATGCCGGTAACAAACGTTGAAGTGTCAAAAACTTATTGATTTTTGGCATGAGATGGGTGTTTTAGGAAGAGAAAACATATAAATAAATGAGAAGAAGGAAAGCGGCACAAAAAAGAGAAAAAAGAAAAGCAAACGAGGAATGCTTAAAAAAGGTGAGACCCACAGAGGTTAACGTTATCAAAACAACGTGCTAGGAGTATTTTAACCATAATAAGAATGGAAAAACGCTTTCATTTAATAATAATAATAATAATAACAATAATTTGCTTTCTTGGTCCTCCGTTTCCAGAACATGCATTTCTGCACATTTGCCTAATATTATTTCCTTTTCTTTTTTCTGGTCAAGTCTTTCAATCCCACATTTCCTGAACACACAAGCTTGGTTTGGTCTTCTTCCCTTATTATTCACGGCCAAGCTGTTCAACCTATAGCTCAACACTCACCATTGATGTCCATCCTGCACCTTAAGCAATCCATACAAACGTCCACCGGCCACCACACACGCACATAGCCAGAATACTCAGGGGGCAAACGGAACACAGGGACAGAAAACGAAGCAACAGAGTCATTCAGAATCCTCGGCCGTGACTTAAAATCAAAGGAACCAGAAGCGGACCTAGCGAATCATATGCACATATCACGATCTGAGCATGAGATAAACGTATATATGCATTCAATTTCAGAAAGAATACTCTCGAATATGTATGCGGTCTCTCACTCGGTCATTTTCACGAACACTTGTTGATCGGTTCAAACGCAGAGCACAGAAGCATCATCGACGTACTAATTCCGATCCAGACGATTTCAGTGACATTACAGTATGCTCAGGCTACTGTTTTATCACTAATAAGTAACCTATTTTCACTCAAGCTTCAAGTACAACTTTCGGACTCGGCTTACAAAAACAGAGCAACGATGTACACAACTAGGAGATGCAGTCTCCGGCCATGAATGGCTATGGAACAGATAACTCGAGGTCTCAGAGGCGTTGTCACGGGTGGTTACCACCAGCGAAGAAGCTACGAAGAAAGATTCTAGCTCTTCGGATTTCTCGGCCTCAAAACCTACTACAACAGAGCTAGACGATTCGGGAATGGCAAACGGCGTCCACCAGCGGCCTGCAATCAATGAAGGAAACCTATAACCGAGAGAAATCGATGAGAGGAGCTCGTATCAATTCAGTCTCGGTGCGTTTTGGCGATCTTTGCTCTCTGGTCTGTGCTCGATTCCTGCTGCGAATGAGCTCGTGTGGCTGGGATGGCCGACGGCGATTGGAAGGAATTCGTGTGCGTCCCCGACGATGATTCATCGTGAGCAGATATTGCTTTGCTTCGCGCTTGTGCTCCTTTCTTTGCTCCAACTGCTTCGCTCCCCCTCCTCCATCTCGCGCGCGTCTCAGCTTTAGAGACGAAAGAGAGAAGAAGAAGAATGAAGAAGAAGCAGCGAAGAAGGAAAGAGGTCGGGCTGTTCTATTTCCATGGGCTCCTCTGATGGGCCCCTCATGAAGTCCTATGGGCTTCAATTCACTTCAATCAGACCTGGGCTTCACGAATTGGGCCGCTCAAATGATGGACATAGTGGACTGCATAGGCCCGAACCTAAGGGTGAGAGACATCGAAAGATGAAAAAAACGTAAGTTGAGCTAGTTATTGAGGAATTACTCCTGAGAGCTTGTTTCGAGGAAGATCTATAGATTCAAGATTTGTCAAGTTCGGTAAGGAAGGCCGAATGGAACCATCGGCCCAAAATAAGAGAGCCCTGTAAGGAGCTTCTTTATATGTTTCGAGCTACTAATAATATAACTGGCCGATCCAGATAGTTTCCGATTTGGTCGGTCTGCCTTTGCTTACTCTTACCATTTACTGTATAATAGCTTTCAATTGTGAATATGGTCCCTCCTCCTCTTGAAAACATGTGTTTTTTTTTTCTTTCGTATTTTGTTTTAAAACGGCTGACATCTTGAAATATCACTTTTACTATGTGGGTTGCTTTCAAAGCAAAATACTGCAATATGATTATAACCTTCCTGTGCCACGGAATGCTTGCGTAGATTCCATATATGTGGTTTTTGAATTTGAGATGGTTGTATCTTATGTATGTGGCAGCCTAGATGAACTTAAGAATCTCACGGTTAAAGAGGTTTCTAGTTTGTTATGGACTAGAAGGACAGACGCGCCAGATCATTTGGTGGGAAGCGGTTAGATCTAGGAGCTTTTGATGTACGCTTTACCGTGATTCATGGTAAATCCGAACGAGGACCCCCCACGCCTTCCTCCTCTCCCTCCCCCCCACCCCCCAACACACACAAAACAAAAAAAATAAAAATAAATATGGAGCATCATGGAACAAATATATGTTGACAAACTTCAAAAAATAAAATTTTGCAATGACGAACAAAATAAGATGTAAAGGGTAAGAAAAGACTAAAAATGCTGTATTTTGGCGAAATATAATTCATTTTTTCGTGAATAAAATCTGACAATCACCCCCATTTTGGGATCGATCATGGACATGTTTTCATAGATAGAGACGGATGAAGAAAAGTTTACGAATTCTTCAATTTTAGTGTCAGCGACCTACCTCCAATCAGATCAAAGACACAAATTTGTGCTGTCCGCAAAATCTAAGTCGAGATATCACCTAATACAAACTGAAAAATCTTAATATTTGGGGTATAAATAAAAGGCACCGTCAATTGGTTTTGCCGCTTGACTCCTTGATGGACGAATATTCCCATGACTTCTTATAAATGAAATAACGGTCAACATACTGCTTAAGTCTCCGTGCCTTTTTTTTTCCTGTAATATTAAAAGGCTTCGTTCGTTTCCCAAAAAATCACTTTCAAGAAAATATTTTTCGATTCTTCAAGCATTCAGTTCATGGAAAATTAATGAGCCGGGGAAAACATTTTCCACTCATGGAAAAAACAGTTTCAAAAGTGTGGAAAATGATTTTTGTTTTTCAACAAGAGGAAAACATTTTTCCTGATCTTTCCTCCATCCACTCCTTCACATTTCTTTCCTTTTCAATTATTTTTTATTTTTGTTTTCTTGTCTTTTATTTTCATTTTTTTTATTCTCTTTATGCTTTCCTTTCTTTCTCTACTAGTCGCCGACCATAGTAAAGTATTTTCTAGTTCACTTTTGGATCTCAGACAAATACCTAAAAATATTGTCATTCTTTTGAAAAATGGCTTTTCGAGAAATATTTTCAAAAAATATCGTCTTTATAAGCAAATAGGCATTATTTTTCGGAAGGGAACAAAACAAATGGTCACACAATCATAAGGGACAAAGTAGGTCGCATTCTTATGCATGCTGTGTTCATCTGCTGTCGTAAATGGATAGTTGGTCCTCTTAAATGGCATCTTATACTTTTTCCAAGAAAAGACCAAACTTGAGTGGCTAGCGAAAAGCCTTTTGCTCATCTTTCACGTTTGACGTACAGGTCTCATTCTCCATTCCTAGAAGTGTTCCTAGTCCTCGAATCACGAAACGAAAGATGATAATCATCGATTGTAAAATATTTGCAAACTTCATATATCATTATCTTGTTCTATATTGAAATAATAATACAGCCTGATTATGACAAATTACAAATAAGCATAAAACCCTTGAGAACTATGGATGACAGAAGAATTTTTTTTTATAGAAAGTGAACGTAAAATGTATCAAAAGGACTAACGATACTAGAGAGAGACAACTGCTATTAAGGTCTAGGCCAACATAGTGACTACTGAATTCGCTGCACTTCATACTAATTTCCATTTCCACCAAGTGAGAACTGACAAGTGATGAACATGGTTTGAGTTTCGGATAAACACAACGAGCATATGCTCTGTTGATTCTGAGATTCCTCTTAAATCGTATTATGATCGAGCAATCGTCAGCATGACATATTGAATTAGCAAGGCATTTATGAAACACCGATATGGAAAATGATGCAAGTATACAACATTTAAAAAATAAGGACGGTGACATGATATTGTCTTCTGTTTTTTTCTTTCAAATTTTTGTGTGGATAGCATTTCTGGGACTTCTGATTAGCCACTTCAATAATTTTATGTGAAAGGACACGAGGAGGTGACTATAAAGGAAAAATGTCAAAGTGTTTTGGGCTCATTATTTTCCTCTGGATGACTTATCGTCTTCACATAAGTGGGTCATCATCATTCATGGCTACCAAAATCTTAGTTTTTTTTTTTTTTGCACAACTTCGAAGGCCTGGTCTAAGAAAGTAATTCTTTGTAAATCTTCAATTTCAGTGTCAATAATCTAGGGAAAATTACCAAAAATTCTTTTTTTAAATCAATTCAGTTCTAAATTTTTTGTATTTGTACCAATTTAATTCTTCCGACTAATGTTGACAAGCCGGCTCTGACATGGCATGACCAGCGCTAACATCGCCATTTCTTTTTAAAGTAATGTTGAGGGTTACAAGCAGATAGGCATTTCTATATTTAAAGGGGAAAACAGTGGTCATACATCGACAAGGTACAAATCAGGTCGCGTTTTCTTGCATGCACAATCATAATTGCTTAGTTGGTCCTCGTAAATGACATCTCATATTTTTTTTCCACTTAAGGAACAAACTTGACAGACCCGTAAGAAGACTTTTGCAATCTTTTAGATTGATGAATAAGAAGTTTCCAGCAGCATAGGTAGCCCTTGAATTGAAAAAAAAAAAAAAGATCGTAATTATGGGTTAAAAATATTTTCAGATTTTACATATAATCTCCTAGTTCATAACCAAAAAATTTCCGTGATTATGACAAATTACAAGTGAGCATAAATCGCTCTGGAACTATGAAGTTCCGATGGATGGTGCAAACATCACAACAGAGACATGGCGCAGAGAGATGGCCTCATATTAGAATTAGCCAATAATGTTACCCATTTAGACGGATTCTTTGGCCCTACTTGCAAACCAACAACATCTGCAATTTGTTATTTATTTTCGGTAAATAGGTATTCATCATTCTTTTATTCCTTTTCTAAACATTCATTGTCCATTATCACGTCAAAGTCAATATCGATGTGAGAAAAATTCCATTCCAGTTCTACAAAACTTGTTAGTTCAAGTCATTTGTATATCAGTTGAGTTTCAATCTACACAATTGGTTTCATCCAACTAATTAATTGATCAAATTTTGTGACGAAAATAGCTAAGTAATGATGAAAGTTTAATACATGAAATACACGCGAATGGTGAATATGAAATGAATGAACGTCTTGAAAGTTGTATGTGTACATTTAATTTCCATGAAATACACACAATTGATTTATTTTCTTTTTGGTACAAAATATACATATTGATTTCGGTCATGCATAAATTGTGCTATCAAATGGGGCATAATACTCCAAGAGTCCATCTTAGTGCAATATCTTTAAGATGGTATTGGAGTCAGCTTCGTCGGAGGAGCCCAAGTTTACAATAAGTACAAAATTGAAGTCTCTCAAGTTCCAAAATCTCCAAAACACACCCAATGCAAATCTGGACAGAACTCGAAGACTAATTCTTCGCAAAACCCTGATAGATTAAGGTCTGTGAGCATGCAATTTACTCCAATGAGTACATCGAGAAGATTGTCTACCTACAACTGGCGGACTCACGGAACATTGAAGTCACAATTAACGATGGCAAAGGGCAGGGAAAAAAGAAACAGAGAAAAAGAAAGAAGGGCGATTTTAAACTTCTATTAGAAGTCTAAAGGAAAAAAACAAGGTCCGACAATGAGGGCCGAGTGATTCTAGATCGTCAGGCAGTCAATTAATGAATCGGAAAATTGTCTCCATCCGTTTAAATTGGCCCATTCTTCACTTATTTAGGAAAAATGACATAAATAGTCCATAAATTGTAGTTAAATATGTAATACGGTTCATGAACCTTTAGTTTATTTAATGTGGTTCATGAATTCTAGCTCAATGTATAATGTGATTCCTGACTTTACCATGTTGAACATATCCATATAATTTAGGGACTAGATGAATATCTACAACAAGTCTATGGACCACATTCAACAAAATAAAAGTTTAGGAATCACATTACATAATGGGCTAAAGTTCAGGGACCACATTAAACAGATTAAAAGTTTAGGGACCACATTGTTCATTGAGCCAAAATTCAGAGACGATTTGTGTCATTATCGAACTAATACAGGAAAGGATGGGTCTATTTCTCCAACTCAAATGACCGCATACACACTCTAATTGCATTGCAAATTCCTTTTGATGGAAATACCATCCACATAAAAAGGCAAGTTTAATAGATAATGAAACAACAAGCCTTGCACATCCTTTTCTCTGTCCCCACATCTCATTTGTATTTTTCTCTTCTTGCGAGACAGACACCTAGAGAAGAGAGAGGAGATTTAACAATAAATTCGAATCTCATAGCTGGATATGCAAATTCATTTCATGTTCAAAAAGTGTGCTTATCATTTGTGAGGATGATATGAAGCACCCAATTTATCGTACTATTTGCAATATAAAGCAAAATTGAACGTGCTAAATCTTTCTTTTTTCGGATAGTATTCTGCTTTTTCCAAATTTCCAAATTTTTATTTTGGTCTTCAAATAGATTAGACTACAGAAGAGATGATTGATGAAAAATATTAACATTAAAATGATTTTACCTTCATTTTCTTTTCTAGTTGCTGTTGCGAATCAACCCCTTTTCTTAATGGCTTTATCTGTGAATGTTTTTCATCCTTAACCTTAAGTGAGAAAGAGAGAGGATGAGATAGTAGCATAAAGATGCAATCTCCACAACCAGAAAAATTGTAGAGAGACAATCACGGAACAAAATTAGAAAATGAACATAGTATTGCTTAATTTAAACAAGGGAATTTATGTCCAAAGAAATTTTCTCTTTCAAGATTATGGGCGCAGCCATTTATGGCACCCTTTATGAAAGCAGGAACTGTATTAACGTCTCTCCCAACTAAGATAAAATGTCTAAAATGCTTCCCCCGTCGGTCGTCCTCAATGGAAAGAAGACGATTTTTTTTTTTTTTGGTCGAAGAAAGAAGACGAATTTGACCTGGAACAATACACGACTCCATAGATTTCTCACAGTTTGTCTGTAGCTTCAGTATGGAAGTAACGCGTGCTTTGTGTACACTAAAACTCACTCATAACTCAAAATACTAACCCTCAATTTAGACATGGTTATTAGGAAGGGAAAAACTGATATAAATACGAGGGACAAGAAGAAAAATGATTTGAACGGATTGAGACATTGAGTTATAATATTATTTTGGATGCTAGTGGGGGAAAATAAAGGGAAAAAAATGCATTATGACACTTTTTATGTATTGATAAATTATATAAAAGTAAGGGCCTAAATGAAACAGAAGAATAGATTTATTTATTTATTTTGGAGAGATTTTGAGGCACTTAACCAAACCAGTTCCTTCTTATCTCTCCTAATTTCGCTCCATCCAAACCGGATTGCGTTTTTTTATAACTATTCTTCTTCCCTTCTAATCCCTCTCTACAAATACAATGTAACCGCCTGTTCGTTTATATTAAAAATCACTTTTTTTCACTTTCCCGTAAAAAAATAAATAAATTTAGGGGAAATTTTAGAAAATTACGAAAAAAATTACTTATAAGTCTACGTATCAACATTGGAATAATCTGAAGTTTTAGAATTTTCAAATATATAAAAAAATCATTATGTATGAACCGGAAAAAAATTAGTCATGTGAAACATATAAAACAAAAATCGATTCAAATCATTAAAAATTATTAAAAATTATCTAGAGGATAAAGGAATAGAAAAAAAAAAAGGAAAAAGAAAAGAAAAATATGCAAATAATAAACTAAAAAAATTGAAAAATTATAAAAAAATTATCTATGTTAGCAATGGCCGTGCTATGTAGGGCAAAGAGCGTCCATGTCGAAATGGCCAAAATTGGCCTCGAAGGATTGAATTGGTACAAAAAGAATATTTATGATTAAATTAGCATAATTGCAATATGTTTAGGACATTTTTGGTAATTTTTCATAAATAACGCATTTTACAATATATAATATTTGTAAATTCATTATATTATATATTTTTTTGTAATTTCGCTCAACTAGCAGCAAATTTATGTAGACTTAAATGGCCATGTGCGTTGTGCGTGATAAGGCAATTTGTCTCCAACAAACATGCATAGTTTGAGAGCTTCATTTGACTTTGAGCCTCTGTTTGTTTTGTGGAAAATAACTTCCCAAAAAAATTTTTGAAATTTTTCGGCGTTTTGTTTACGGAAAATAAGCTAGTCCAAAAAAACATTTCCCCTAATGAGAAAAACTCTTTCAAATGTGGGGAAAATATTTTCCTTTTTTTTTAGAAAAGAAAATTATTTTTCTCATCTTTCATTCCTCTTGTCTTTCACATTTCCTTTCTTTTTAATTATTTTGTTACTTTCTTTTCATTTTTATTTATTTTGTGAAAATTCAAAAATTTTATGTTTTAAATTTTAGATTTTTTCATTTTCTTTTCTCCTTCTTCTTCCTTCCTTCGCCCGCCGGTCCTTCCACCTTCCTCCGTCGACCATGGACTTCGGCGACATCCGACAGGCCAAAAAGCTCGGGCTAGCCGGATCGTTGAGCTTTGAGCTTGGTCGAGGCCGGCGAGGGTCGGTGAGCTCGAGCTAGCCTGGATCCGGTAAGCTTAGGGTTCATCGACCCGAGGTGAGCCCGAGATCGTAGGGACCGACCGAAAAAAAAAAGAATAAAAATAAAGATAATAGTTAAAAAAATTTGATTTTTTAAAGGAGGAAAATCAAATCTCATTTTCCATGCTAAACGAGGGAAAATATTTTTCGGGTCTTTTTTTATATTTTAGCCAAACACTAAAAAACATTGTCATTTTTTTCAAAAATAACTTTCAAGAAAAATATTTTCTGAAAACGTCGCATTTTTCGCCAAACAAACAAAGCCTGAGTGTTATTTAATATGTGACACTTCTTTAATTTAGTAAAGCACAAAGAAAAGAGGTATAAATAACAAAGAAAAAAAGTCAAAACAAAGGAAGCACAAAGATGCAAAGATCGAGCATTTTCTTTACTAGCCATAGAGGACATTTTATTGGAACTGATTTTCTCATAGGTATTCGTTAAAAAATATTCAAAAACACTATTTGCACGAAAAGTCGTGTATTACGAAAAGGTGCTACCCCCTACCCCCTATAAGAATAGATATACTAGTTTGGTAACAAATACTCGAGCCAAAGACACAGCTCTAACGAGGAACTACTCCTCTCCCTCCCCACTCTCCCTTTCATCCTCCCATTCCATCCCTCTACCTCTCCGTCTCCCCATCTTCAAGATTTTATTTTTTTGGTTTTTCTCTCCCACTCTGTTTTGGGAGTCTTTCTGTATGAATAAATTTCTGCAGCTGATCTTGAGTGAACGGGGAGACAGGTTTGGTCATTCGTCAAGGCGACAACCTTCGAGAAAGATGTTCATGACGTGGCTCCACAACACTCCCGATATATATTTAGGTTTAGATTTAGGGGTTTTACTGTCCCGAACTAGATCGAGATACATATCAACATAGTGATATTGGTATCACTGCTCAACGATGATGATGAGGACGTCAACTCTAGACGCGCACCGTAAGCCCCTTGTAAATGTCGCAAGAGATCTTAGAGTGTGTTCGTCACTTGATCTGGTGATCGATCGCCGAATGATTACGATGACAAGATATGTTCTTTAGGGATGAGAATATGTTTTTAGCTGCAGAGTGTGTTTTGTTAGATGCTTTGTGGTATGTACTTTGTTTTGCAGTTATTTGGGATTTGCTAGACTTGAAATCCTTTCATGTACCTCTCGAGTATTATTCCGTTTAACAAATGGAAATTTTCTTTTGACCAAAAAAAAAAAAAAGAAAGATAGCTCTACGAATTAATTTTGAAAGAATTTACTATAATAGATGATACAACAACATGTTGAGCAAAATTTAAGTTGAAATGTTATGCCTCAAAAAATGACATTTGTATAATACAAAGAATAGAAAAGAAATAATTTGAAGCACAAAGTATTAAAATTTATGGGCAGTGGATATTGTGCAAGCACAAATCAACTCTTCAAAGTGTTGCGACTCTCCCGAAGCAATCCTTACACGTTAGGGAAGCGGGTTTAGAGATAATGTCAAGCAAGAGACGAACGGTTTGCATGGTGCTTGCCCTTGATCGACGCAGGTTTTCCTAACCCTTACCTCTTGTGACGTTTATAAATACGTTTTATTTTATCTGAGCTATGAGGTTCTATCTTATTTTGAAGGCGTTACTATCCTATTCAGGCCGGCTAGGAGCCAAGTAAGACAGGAGAGAATGTCTCATTTCCTACCCAACTAGAAATTTAAATTCGGGGTCTTAATTATACTAATTATCAAAATAGTGCCATTTCGATACCTAAATTTGATCAACCTTCTTAACTAGGTGTCTCATGCGATTTTTTTCAAGTTATGAGTATTAAGGTTCATTTTCATTACATGCCCATAAGAGGTTGGAAATTTTTTTCCCCCTAAAGCATGATTTAACAAAACCAGAACATGGAAACAACATAAGAAAATCAAAACAAGCACATTAAAATGGAAATAGAAAGAAAAGCAAGAATAAATTGCGGAAAGTAACTGAATTCTAAGTTTGGCTAAAAGAATTACTTACTACTAAAAAGTTTAAAACCACTACGTGATATTAAAATGAAGATCAACGAGCTAATCCCTCACGTGAATATTTAGCCGGAGAATGGCATTTAGGAGCTTCGTACAGAGGGCCAAGCATGTCTTACTCCGCCAATGATCAGCTCCCACCACGTGATCCATACAAACACTTGCTGATCGGGCATTTTCACAAATATATGTGTGATCTCAGTCGGGCATTTTCACGAACACTTGCTGATCGGTACAAACACAGCACTGAAGCATCATCGAAGCACTAATTCCGATCCAGCCGGATTCAGTGACATCAAAGTATGCTTGGAAAACTATTTAATCCCTAATCAATACTCGATTTTCACTCAAGCTTCAATTACAACTTTAGGACTCAGCTTAATAAAACAGAGCAATGATGTACATAACTTGGAGATGCAGTCTCTGGCAACTAATGGCTATGGAACAGATAACCGCGGTCTCAGAGGCGTCATTCACGGGTGATTGGCGCCAGCGAAGAAGGTTCGAAGGAAGATTCGAGCTCTTCAGATTTCTCGGCCTCAAAACGGACTTGAACAGAGACAGACGATTCGGGAATGGCAGAAGGCATCCACCGGCGCCTTGAAATCAATGAAGAAAACATATAAGTGAGAGAAATCGATGAGAGTAGCTGGAATTTATCAATTCAGTCTCGGTGGTTTTTTGTGATCTCTGTTCTCTGGTGTGTGCTCGACTTCCGCTGAGAATGAGCTCAAGAGGCTGGGATGGCCAGCGATTGGAAGGATTTCATGTGTGTGCCCGACGCGGATCCATCGTGAGCATATATTGCTTTGCTCCAACTGCTTCGCCTCCACCACCCCCACAAAAAAAATTACGCGCGCCTCAGCTTTAGATACGAAGAAGAAGAAGAAGAAGAAAGAGGAAGAGGAGGTGGAAAAACCTTAGGTTCGGTCCTACACAGTCCAAGAAGCCCATCGCTTGTGCGGCCCAATCTGCGCAGCCCAGGTCTGATTGAATAGAATTGAAGCCCATAGGACTTCATAGAGGAACATTGAATGGCCTATCTTTTCCTATTTCCAGTACAAACTAAACACATAAAGGCTAACCTTATTGATAGTATCGCATAAGTATCTACCTTCATGTACGGCTCTTAATTGTTCACTGCCTTCCCTTTTCCATCTTTTTTCCATTCTCTTGGTGTAGCGTAAGAACCACCGACTCTTCTCGTCTGTGATCAAGTTCCCTAGCACCACGCCAATCAAAAACCCGACTCTTGCGCCAATTAGCACGAATTTCCAATCCAAGTTGAACAGAGACTCTTCGTCGATTTCTTCCTCACGAGATGGTGGTAATGGTAAGTTATCTCGAACTGTTGTACATTTTTTTTTTTGGCAAAGGAATTCTGCATAACCCCTCATTCATGGCAAATGAGTCAATCACGAATGTGTTGAATTGGCTCCCTTGTGGAATTGGTCCCAATAGTTGATTATGAGAGGCATTGAAAAATGAAAGAAATGTAAGTTGGGCTAGCAGTTGAGGGATTTCTCCGGAGGGCTTGTTTTGAGAAAGATCTAGATGCTCACTCCTATCTGCTGCGGTTCTCCCAAATCCTACCATACGTGACATTGAGGAATTGGAGCAGATTCTCCCAAACCCTACCATGCGCGACGTTGAGGAATTTAATTGATTGATGAAGATTTTCTATTTAATTGGAGTTCCTAGCAATATGTTTGCGGCTGGCTAAGAGCCAAGTGAAACGTGAGAGGACACCTCACTTCCTACAAAGCAGAGATCCCAAGATCGGGGATTTGATTACCCTAATTGTCTAATCAATGCCATTTCAAGCCCAATTGTCGGTCTTTTGAAAAAAGATATTGCTGAAGCGGTCTTGTTAAAATTGATAGGCACGTCCTACTGGGTGCTCACAATAGATGGTCGCACAATTAAGATGAATTAAAATGCATGTTGTAATCAACGCATCAAACCAAGATAGTAAAAATCAACACTTCAAAGCAAATTAGTACTAAAGTAAAGACGGCTAAAGTAAAGCGCGAGAAAATAAATCCGATACGATGTCTGGAAAATATACACGGCCTTGTTTATTGAGCCCTCGGAAATGGGCCACCGTGAGCTAAATTCAAGATTGAGTCTAAGTTTAATTCTAACTAAAGAGATCTATTCAAATAAAAGGATCCTTCTGTCATTACGGCGTTGCCGATTGTCGTCCCGGCCGGTCACCGTACATCAAGCCTCACCTCTACAATCATATTCCCTTCATCTCTGTTCTCGGCCACTCCTGTCGCTGCCTTCGATTCTCATTCACTCTCTTCGCCGGTTCCAATTCTCGGCGTCGCTGCTTCAGAGGTCTCCTCCTTCCAATTCATTCATCAATCACGTCCGGTCACCGCCTGTTTACTCAAGGTAAACTCTCGTACTCTGTTTCGTGAGCCGGAGACCAAGAGTCTTCGCCTCCGCCAAAGTGAAATCGGTTGGGTCCGAGGCTATCTCGATGGCCTCGAGTGTGCTTCGTTGCCTTTACTTTGACACGGCCGTGACTCCTTCCCTTTTTCTTTTCGCGTGTAACCTCTCATTCGAATGCCTTATGTGCGTCTGATTTTTTCCCTCAACTGTTTTATTATGCATGTTTGTTGCGGTGAATGAACTTCGCAGTTATTTTCGCGAATTTGGAAGTCCTATATTCCCCTGCATGTTGGAAGCGAGAGCATTCAAGAGTGTTTCTTTGATTACCTTCGTCATTACAGGTCTGCTATCCTCGGTTCCGTTCTCCGTACGCTTCCATGTTATTGCGGGCTGTTGACTTCGTTGATAAATTCAAGTTTGGTCTCAAGTGATTCATGTTATGCACGCTTTGCTCCCGCCGATTGCATACATTCCTGTCGATCTCAAACGAACTATAGTACAATAAGAGGAATATTGGATGCCCATCTTTTCTTATTTCGAGTACAAAAGAAACACACAAAGGGTTACATTACCGATAGTGTCACATAAGTATCCGATCGCATGTACAACTCCTTGTTGTTCGGTGCCTTCTCGATCCGTTCCATCTTTTTGCCATTCTCTTGGAATAGTGTAAGAACCACCTACTCTTCTGGTCAATGATCAAATTCCCTAGCACAGCCCCAATCAAAAACCCGACTCCAGCCCCAATTAGCACAAATTTCCGATCCAAGTTGAATGGTGACTCTTCGCCGATTTCTTCCTGGGGAGATGGTGGTACTGGTAAGTTATCCCCAGCCATTGTGCATTTTTTTGGCAAAGGACTTCCACATAACCCCTCATTCATGGCAAATGAATCAATCGTGAATGTGTTGAACTGACTCTCTCGTGGAATTGGTCCCGACAGTTGATTATGAGAGACGTTGAAATATGCAAGAAATGTAAGTTGGGCTAGCTGTGGAGGAATCTCTCCCGAGAGCTTGTTCCGAGAAAGATCTAGAGATTCCAACTTTGTCAGATTTGCTAAGGAAGGCGGGATGGGACCGGTAAGAACATTGTTCGAAAGATTAAGCATGAGAAGTGACTTCAAATCTCCAATCGGATCAAGTATGCATCCTTCAAATTTGTTGTTGGAGAGGTCAATTCCCATAAGGGCATATGGAACCTTCGAGTATTCCCTTTCTGTGCCTTTATCAGTCAATTTCATTCCATAATCCAAGGGCATTATAAATCTAGAGAACTCTTCCGTAGTACTCATATATTCCAACCGATCTTGAGCAGCAACTACTTTCATGGCATGGAAACTCTGCAACAACTTGGAAGGAAGTTCACCATTGAAACTATTGTCGGAAAGGTCCATGACATGCAAGTTGCTAAAATTGAATTGGCTTTGAGGTGGTTTTATTGGACCGTGGAAGTTATTAGATTTCAAGATAATAACTTTCAGGTTGGTCAACTCTGATAGCTATGAAGGGAAACCATCGAGAATTTGATTGTGACCAAGATTCAAATACTCTAACATTTTACATTTCGTCAAAGATCTTGGGACAAGCCCTTGCAATCGATTCTCTACGAGGTCAATAAGAGTTAATGCACAACCTTTAGGGTAAGCCTGAGGAATGCTTCCGTCAAGTTTATTTTTTCCAAGATTCAAAACTGCCAAAGAATGAATGTTTTTGAGACATGAAGGAATTGTGCCATTCGGACTATTGATGGACAAATCAAGAATGACAAGGGACTTGGCTCTACAAATAGATTGAATATCTCCGAAGAGGATGTTGTTGGAGATATTGTAATAAGACACTGATGGAGGTGGAGTAGGGAGCCCCGTTTTGAGTGAGTTAGAACTAATGTCAAGATAGGTCAAGTTAGGTAGCAGCAGATTGATGCGGTTGTCCACAAAGCCAGTTAAAAAATTGTGAGAAAGATCTAGATACCACAAGGATTCTCTACTACCATTCCCCATCCAGGATGGAATACTCCCTCCGATTTTATTGTGTGAAAGTTGTATGCTCTCTAATCCGTTTAGGTGGCCTAAAAGCTTGGGGAACTCATGTAAGTTGCACGACTCTAACCTTAAACTAGAAAGTTTTGGAAGCGTGGTATTCATCTCGATCCTGCCGACAAAAGATATGTTGTTGAAGTCCAAAGATAAACCTTTCAAGTTCTCGAGTCTGTGCAAATCCACGGTGCCACTCAAATTATTCCCACTAAGATCTAGAAATTCAAGATCCTTGAGTTCCCATAATGAGTTTGGGATTTCACCTTGCAAATTGTTGGATGAAAGTTCGAGCCGAACCAACCGCGTCAGGTTCCCGATTGAAGATGGAATTGGACCGCTTAGGCGAGCATCCGTCAAATGTAAAGAATCGTGGACGGTTAGTTTGGCTACCGATTGAGTCTCTAACATTTCTTTTTCTTTTTTCTTTTTTCTTTTTTTTTTCAGTTAAGGAATCTTGCTACTTATTGAAATATTACCTGTGAGGTCCAACTCGGTCCGTTTTGCCAAGTTGGCAAGCCAATGCCAAATACCACCGCTGAAATTAGTAGAAGAGAGATATAGAGAGGACAACCGAGTAAGATTAGCGAAGGAAGCGGGGATTTGACCCTGGAATTCACACATTGACATAGCCAGATACGTGAGCTTCGAAAGATTACCCAGTGAAGCGGGCGGTGAACCCTGAAATTTATTTTCGTATATATCCGTAAGAGCGAGCTCGGAAAGATTACCCAGTGAACCAGGAAGTGAACCCGAGAAATCACATTCCCAAATTAATAATTCATTCAAGAAAATAAGATTTCCGATCGAAACAGGTATTTCCCCCGAAAAATTCGTTCCCGAAAGAGACAATGACTTCAAGGGATTACCCCAATGTAGTTCAGGAATAAAACCATAAAGGTTGCCATTATCTTGGACGTTGAGGACTTCCAGGTTTGGTAACTGAAAGATGCTTACCGGAAATTCTCCATGCAATTGACATTCTACAAGTTTAAGCGACTTCAAAGAGGACAAGTTTGCAAGTACATGAGGGAATGGTGATGACATGGTTATAGAAGAGAGATCAAGTTCTCTAAGCATAGTTAAGTTCTCAACAAAATTGCCTAGGTTGGGCATCTCAAGATCCCCATTGAAAGACAAATCAAGAGAAATTAATCTCGAGAGCCTCGAGATATCCGACGGGACTTTCCCTGAAAATTTGGAATCAGATAGATTAAGGTAGTGTAACTTGGAAAGATTGCCAAAACCGTATGGGATTGAGGAAAAGTTGAAGTCATTGAAAGCGAGATTGAGCGATTCCAAATGGAGTAGGCGAAAGAGGCTAGTGTTGGAAGTTATGGTACCAAAGAGACAACTTCCATTGAGGTCGAGACCTGTCACATGACCGGTAGCCTCATCGCACCGTACGCCATCCCATGAGCAGCAATCTCCATGTCGAGCTAGTGACCACGATTCAACCTTTGGATAATCACAACTCTCCTCTGTTCTGTTGATTCTGAAACTTTGCTTGAATTCCATCAAGGCTGAGCTCTCATCTGGATGGCATAGGGAATTAGCAAAGGAAGCGGGAGGCAAAATGAGGAAGACGATCCAAGAACAAAACGGGAAGAATATCGAGGGTGCCATATCTCCGTGTTTGTTTTTTCTGCTTTTTGGTAGAGTTTGATTGTAGTGAAGAAGCTTTTATAGGCAGCCATAAGCAATTCCATCGTTGAACTTTGATGCTGCTTTGGCCATTCATGCACTATACACATCTGAAAAGACACTTGGGTTTGATTGTAGAAAGAGTCGGCCTAAGAAATGGAAAAGGCCAGTAGACTCCCGTGCTATACACGGCCAAAGTCTTAGGATGCGGATTGTTGGATAACAAGCGATCCCCTTGTTCATGTGTTAACGGTTAAATTGCTTATGGCCTTTGATAATTTTGGAATGAATCTCCGTAAATTAGATCCTCTATACCAGTCAAGACGTCAAAGTGAGTGCCACTCGGCGTTAATCCTAAGCTTGAATCATGGTCGTCACTAGGTGGAAATGGGAATATTCATGATGGATGAATATTCCCACAACTTCTTATAAATAGAATAACGGTCAACATGGGAAACCTTACTGCTTAAGTCTCCGTGCCTTTTTCTTTTTCTTTTTCCTGTAATGTTAAAAAGCTTCGCTAGTTTTACATAAAATAACTTCTAGGAAAATATTTTTCAGATTTTTAGGCATTTGGTTAAAAAAAAAATGAGTTGAGCAAAACATTTTCCACCCATGAAAAAAACTGATTTCTTCTTTTCGAGAAGAGGAAAACATTTTTCCAGATCTTTCCTCTATCCACTCCTTCACATTTCTTTTCTTTTCAATTATTTTTTTATTTTTATTTTCTTGCCTTTTTTTCATTTTTTATTCTTTTCTTTCTTCCCCTGTCAATCGCCGACCACAAAAAAAGTATATTCCAATTCGCTTTCGGATCTCAGTCAAACTTCAAAAAGTATTATCATTGTTTTGGAAAATGACTTTTCGAGAAATATTTTCATAAAATATCGTCTTTTTCGCGAAACAAACGGAGCCTAAGAATTTTAAGCAAATAGGCACAATATCAACATACTCTCTGCTATTTTTTAAGTAATGTTTTTTTCTGAGCGAAATTTAAGTAATGTTAAGACTCACGAGCAGATAGGTGATTTCTTTTTTTTTTTTTTAATTTCGAAAGGGGAAAAAAGGGTCAACATGCACAAGGTACAAACCAGGTCGATTCCTCGTGCATGCCGCGATTGATCTTTCATGCGCAATCATAGTCGCCCAGCAGGTCCACTAAAGTGTCCTCTGATTTTTTTTTTCCCACAAAAATGACCAAAGTTTAGAGGTTGTCTGTCTTCCAGATTGACGAATCGGAGTACTCCTAGTCATTGAATCACAAAAACAAAAGATTGAATTACAAATTGAAATCATTTTCAGATTCTATATATTATGAGCTCGTATATGAAAATTACGATAAAATATATGTGATCGCAATGAATTACGAATGGGTATAGATCTCTCAGGAACTATAGCATGCCCTATTTTTCAGACAATTGCAGTCAACCATGGGCATATTTTCTTATGGAACCTCTTTGAGCTAATGGATGAAAGAAGTCTTCGAAGTCTTCCACTAGTTAAAAATCTAACATTCCCTCTCATACTTAGTCTCATCTTTTTGTTTCGTACTAAGCGTGAAAATATTTAATTTGGGAGATAAATAGGGGCTTGAAAAGATTTGAACTTAGGACCTCCTGCTACGATATCATGTGAGATTTGACGGGATCACCGCCAACTGTTCTAAAAGGTTAAGCTTGACCATATAGATGAAGGCGTGGTTTCAATATTTACATATTCTAACACCCTTAAGGAAGCTTTGAGCTATGGATGAAATTTTTGTATTATTAAAAAAAAAAAGAGAGAGAGAGCCCGAGAGAACTTGAAGTTGGGAAAACATTCTTCTTCGAGCGACAGAAAAGTACATGATTAGATGAATTAGTAACAAGCATAAATCTCGTAGGAATTACAAAATCTCCAACAAACGGTAAACAGATTAAAGGCAGAAAGATGCCCTAAGACATGGCCTTACATTAGGATTATTCGGGAAAATTGTAAAAAAGGTTCTAAACTTATTGCATTTTTGCCAATACAGTTTTAAACCTTTTTAATTTTGTCAATCCAGTTGCCAACCTTTTATATATGTGTCAATTCGGTTCTAAATATTTTTTGCCAATTCAGTCCTAAATTTTTTAAATTTGTGTCAATTTAGTCCTTCTGACGGGCGAGAATGCCGGTCGGCGCTGACATCGACTATTTTTATAATATTTTAATGTTCCATAGAATTATCTTTTAAAATTTTTCCTTTTTTGGTCTTTTTTTTCTCCTTTTGCTTTGCCATTCTTCTTCATTGACCAGGCCGCAAGAGGAGACTAGGGCCGGGGAGCTTGCCAGCATTTAGTGTTGGAACCGTGTCGCATGGTTGGACTCGTACTTTTTTTTTTTTTTTGGTCAGGTTGGACTCGTGCTTCACGGCGTCGTGAGTTGGACTCGTGTTGCATGACTGGCCTCGTGCTTCACGGCGTCGGGCGTTGACGGAAGACCAAAAAAAAAACAAAAACAAAAAACAAAATTGAGAGCCCGTGAAAAGACTTTCGCCCATTTTTTTGGTTGACGAGCTGAAATTATCCTACAATTTTTAGGAGTATTCCTAATCCTCCAATCACAAAAAAAAAAAGGAAAAAATATCAAATCACCAATTCCAAGTGTTTACAAATTTTATATATAGCCACCTCATTTTTGTGTAAATAATAATAAAATATGAATCGTTACAACTTAGGAAGCATCGATACTCTCTGAAGTCTTACGTGTCGAGTCAGACACTCTCCGACACTCCGACCAACATATGATTGGCGCTCTAAACAAGCTAGCGACACTCAAATCTAGCATCCCGACACACTATTTCGACATGTATGTGACCAATTTTAAGTATTTTCAATATATTGTGAGTCAAAAGATAAAACTATAAAAAAAAAATATACATACTTAGGTCATATACCCTTCAACAACAAAAAAAAATATTTACTAAGCCACCCCAAAATTAATATACCCAGGTAGTCCCGGATAAACATAATCGTGAATTCCTAACAGAAGGAAAAGAAGAAACTCACTTCTGATATTTTTATATACACATGATAATTTATCATCTATATAAAATTTATATTCAATATATAATGTGTCTCACTGAGTCGGAATTTTTTATTTTTTAAGAAATGGCATGTTGGCATGTCGTGTCGTGTCCCGTGTCGATATCGGTGCTACTTAAGTTACAACGTATTGCAAATGTACATAAATCTCTGAAGAATTATACAAGTGAACATGTCGCGGCAGGAAAGCGGCACTGCGACTAGAAGTAGCCAATAATGTTTACCCATTCACACATTGAAATGGATGGTGTCTCTCTCATTCAAGCAAAATAAAATAAAAAAAACCGAAGACCCGCCAAAGACGTTTCTCATAAAACTACAAAATGAAAATTAGAGAGAGAGAGAGAGAGAGAGAGAGAGAGAGAGAGAGAGGATTTATCGATGGAAATCCAAACGAATACAAACCTTTTAATGTTTCCACTGTCCACTCAACCAAATTACGGCATAAACAATTCACCTATGTTTTAACCGAAACCGGTTATGGTTGACAAAGGGGTTGCTGGAAACCTCATTTAGCTATAGTTTTCGAAGGTTTAGGTAAAATCGGCGAACTCTCGTGGCTTTTATTACGGAAAAGTACCAAAAAGGTTCTAAGCTTATTACATTTATGCCAAATGCAGTTCTAAATCTTCCAATTGTATACGTTGACATTGGCCATGCCACATAAAACGGCCAAAGCTTACGTTAGCGATTCCGGCGAAATTGACAAAAGTTGAAAAGGTTTTTAGGACTTAATTGGCATAGTTGAAAGGTTGAGTACTGAATCGACATAAGTACAATAAGTTTTTAGGACTTTTTCTTTCCCCTTTTTACGTACTTAATGCGATGTCAGCGATAGGATACATGATCTTAAACAAGCAGGTTAGTACCAGCATTCAATTTGAGCAAGAGTTGGATTGCACAGGGTTTTAGACCAGCATTCTTACTTGGCGACTGGCCACGCCATGGACAAAAAGAAGACACCACCGAGCACTCGTGTGGCATGCGCGCAACTGGGGAGGAGGCATGTTGTTATTGCGTCGTTGCATTGACCCGCAAAAAAGGGTCATGCAGATCACGTAATGTCTACATCTTGTGCTTAGGTTCAGACGGGCAAAGACTCCTCCTTTGGGATTTTTCCTACTTTAGGATTGGGATGCTTCGTTTGGACAGAGATAAGGATCACAGTTAGTCAGATTTCATAATGTCTCAAACATCAAATTATGGCCGTGACTGCATCAATAGACACAAAGTCATCAATGGTCACAAGTGCTTTCAACTTTATTGATATGGATTCCATATGATAGTGTGACAGATAGATGACACCTCAAGAGATAGTGATACATTATGTGTCATCTCCTATATCAGTCACATTTTCTCTCCTTTGTGTGTTACGAAACCTAGGCCCATATCTGAATGCCCTTGGCCTTCACTCAAGGTTTACACTTTGTATATACAATGTCAACACATTCATAAACGCTTTATTGAATGCAAAAGAGTTGATACAAATCGTAATATCTCAAATTGTAATAAACACAGATGTAAACTTTGTTAAAGCGAAAACATGACAGCTCCCACTAAAGGATAGCATCCAATGATGCTTCTAAGCTCATGCCAATGACATGTCGTTCAAATACACAATGATGAAGACCTTTAGTTGGTGGAATTGCAACTATATCATCTGTTGATATAAGCTCTACTGCAATGTCACCATTATGCATGGAATTCCTTTATGTTCACGAAATTGACCTCTATATGCTTAAACCTCTTAAGACATCTGTTGTTGTTAATAAACAACATTGCAATGTTATTGTCACAATATAACCATATGGGCCTATCCACAAAATCAAGATGGGGAAGACAAGATATGCGAGGATAAAATTTCAAAATCTAGGTGATGTTCTTTTTTTTTTTTTTCACAACTTCTAATACCTGAGAAAGTACTCATTTATGAATTATTCAGTTTTCAGTGTCAATGACCAACCTCCAATCAGATCAAAGAGGAAATTTTTTTTTTTTCAGTGCGCAAAATCTAACTCGCGATATCACCTAAAACAAACAATTTTAAAATGTAGATATTTTGGGTATAAATAAAAGGCACCTTCAATTCCCCTGTCACTTCACTCCTTGATGGATCAATGTTCCCGTAACTTCTTATAAATGACAATTAAGATGAATCATAATATTTGTGTATGTCCTACCAAAGATGTTTTGCAATTCCAACACATTGCCTAAGTCTCCCTTCTTTTTTTTTGGGGGAAGAAAGACACCTCAAGTGTCAAATTTTATGTATGGCGCTCACTTTGATATCAATTTTTTTTGGATAACTTTAGTGCCAATTTTTTTGAAAAACGATTATGTAAGTGACCACTCCGGTGAGCTTCGAGGGATCTTACGTGGTATCTACATGGCTCCGAGAGGATCCCAATCAATAAGAAAAAAGCTAAATATCAATAAAAAAATTTTCACGCAATATAATAAAATTAAAAATAAGCTAAAAAACTAAAAATAAGTTAAAATTAAAACAAAAAATAAGAAAATAAAAATAGAAGTTGCAGCGGCCATCCCCCACCCTCGCCATTGTGCGAATCCTTCTCTCCTTTTTTTAAAAAAAATAATAGCTATTTTTTAAAATTTAATTTATATATATTTTTTAAAAAAAGCTTGTTTTGTAAAAAGTCAATCCATGTGGACTGATTTTTTAAAAAATTGGCGCGTGGGTTTATTTTTTAAAAAAATATTGCCATGCGGACTGACTTTTAAAAAAAATTTCCATGTAATATTAGAAAATTAATAAAAAAAAATGCCATGTGGATTGTTTAGCTAGAATCTCTCACCTTTGACATTTAAGTGATTGGTTTTTTTTTTTCAATTTGGCATATAAGTAAATCGGCCAAAAGTTTTGACATTAAATATGCCCCCTCCACAAAAGTCTTTCCAAGGGGGAAAAAGTTATCACACTTTCACAAGGGACAGATTAGGTCGCATTTTTCATGCATGCCGTGATTAATGGTTCATGTCTGTCATAATTGCTTAGTTGATCCTCTTAAATGGCATCTCATACTTTTTCGACGAAAAGACCAAAAGACCAAAAGTCTTTTGCGTATCTTTCCCGCTGTCGAACAGGAGTCATTCTACATTCCTAGGAGTATTCATAATAACAAAAGATGATAACCACCCATTGAGTATTTTATGCAAAATACGCGATGTTGATGTATTGATCTACAATAAAAAATAGCTGATACTACTGTCAGACTATCAATGAAGCATTTCCCTTTTTCATGCATATCGTGATTAATAGTTCATGTGCTGTCATAATTGCATAGTAGATCCTCTTAAATGGCATCTCATACTTTTTCGATGAAAAGACCAAAAGTCTTCTGCGCATCTTTCACACTGTTGAACAGGAGTCATTCTCCATTCCTAGGAGTATTCCTAATCCTCGAATCCAGAAAACAAAAGATGGTCATCATCCATCGTGAATATTTTCAGATTTTCTACATCATTACTTTGGTTTATATAAAAATAGTCATACAATATACACGATTACGATAAATTACAAACAAGTATAAATCCTTTCGTAACTATAGAAGTCCCAACTAAAAAAATAATAATAAAATCTTACGCTTGGTGAACACGACAGAGTAGATTCAAATGAATAGTGGTACTCGAGAGACAACTTCTCCTCAGGTTTAGGCCAACAACATGACCGTTGAATTCGTCGCACTCCATACCCTTCCATGAGCATTAATCTTTATTTCTAGCTAGTTACAACCATGGTTCGAGTTTAGGACAAACGCAACGAGAATATGGGTCGGTTGACTCTCAAATTCTGCTTAAACCGTATCTTGGCCGAGCTCCCATTAGCACGGCACATTGGATTAGCAAAGCATCTATGAAACGAAAATGTGAAAAACGATCCAAGCATAAAGCATTTACGGTAAGGACGGTGATATGATATTGTCTTCTTCTTCTTCTTTTTTCAAATTTTTGTGTTTGTTATTAGAGCACGTTGGTCATAGAAGAGCCAGAGGAGATTGTAATGCCATAGCTTTTATGGATATAGCAATTTTGTAGATAGCAACTCTGGGACTTCTTATTAGCCACGCCATAATTTTATATGAAAGGACACAAGGGGGTGACTAAAGGAAAAAAAAAATAGCCAAGTCTTTTGGGCTCATTATTTTTCTCTGGATGACTTATCATCTTCACATAAGTAGGGTCGTCGTCATTCATGGCTGCCAAAATCTAGGCGTGCCTTTTATTTTTTTGCAAAACCTCTGAGGCCTAGTCTGAGACAGTAATAATTTATGAAATCTTTAATTCCAGAGTCAATATCCTACCTCCAATCAGATCTAAGGGCGCAATTTTATTTTTGACGCAAAATCTGACTCGAGATATGGTTTAATACGGATAAGTGAAAAATTTAGACATTTTGGGTGGATATAACCGGCACATTCTATTGGTTTAGCCACTCAAATTCCTGATGAGTCATTGTTTCTGTAGGTTCTTACAAGTGGATATCCACTCGAATTACTATATATATGTATGTCTTGCCGTAAACAAATACTATATGATCCCGACAGTTGCTAATGGTATTAAGTGGCCATTTTGTTCCATATTAGTACTAAAGTGAGCGCCGTACACAAATATTAACATTTAAGGTGTACTTTTACCCTCTCTTTTTTTCACATAAAGATCTAACTTGAGAGACTCACTCAAAGACTTTGTCCATATTGTAAATTTACGAATAAGAAGATTCTTGTGAAAGCAGAGTCCTCCATCAATATCTTGTCTTTGATTTTGTAAACTATCACAAATCATTATCGAATTCCTTTTCAATTGTGTCTTTTTTTGTGTTAATTTTTTCCTTTTGGTTTATGCGAAATAGCCAGCTTTTCTGATCCAGTTTAATTTCTGACCTTGATCTTGTTATTTTCCTTTAACTGTGTATCCTAACTAGACTCTATTCTCGTCCCGGAACATTTTTTTCTTTTTTTTTTCCTTAATTTTCTAGGTTCATCCCCTTCTTCCTCTTTATTCTTCCGGCCAACTCTCTGGTTAATTTTCTTTTTTGATGAACATGACCATTTCTTATCAATCTCACAAGCTGATCGATGGAGATGGCTTGGGCTTGCGGGGTGGCTAGTGGCAAGCAGCCGGAAGATGTGATGACACCGACAACTCGACAATCAGGCCAAGCTAGATTTTAGCGGGGATGCAAAACTAGGCAACGGCATGCGAGATGCAATGTCGGTGTCATCAGCTGTTCTTGCAGTGTCTGCTGTTTTTTCTTGTGGTCCTGATTGTCTGGAGGATCAAGCCGATGTGGTCGAGCAGTGGGAGCTCGAAATTGGTCCCCATCGATTCTCCTACCAAGAACTCAAGCAAGCCACCAATGGGTTCAAGGAGAAAGAGCTTCTCAGGCAAGGTGGGTTCGGCAAAGTGTACCGGGGGACCTTGTCGAGTTCCAAGATCCAGGTTGTGGTGAAGCGGGTCTTGCACGAGTCGAACCAGGGCCTCCGGGAATTCGTGTTGGAGATTGTGAGCATTGGGCAGCTCCGCCACCAGAACTTGGTCCAGCTCCAGGGCTGGTGTCGGAAGAGGGGCGATCTTCTGCTGGTGTGCGAGGACATGGCGAATGGGAGCTTGGACAGGCTCCTGTTCGATGAGCCTAAGGTTGCTCTGTTCTGGAAACAAAGGTTTCGGTTAGTGAAGGGCGTTGCTTCAGGGCTTCTTTATTTTGCACGAGAGGTATGAGCAAGTGGTCATTCACAGGGATGTGAAGGCCAGCAGTGTGTTGCTGGATGAGGAATTGAACGGGAGGCTCAGCGACTTCGGGCTCGCGAGGCTATAAGATCACGGGTCAAACCCGGGCACGAAGGTGTTGGGGGGAATGACTTGGGGGAATGACCGAAGAAGAAGATGCAAGAGAAAAATGAGAAAAAAAAAAAGCAAAAAAGAAAGAAAATACAAAAATCCGAAAAAATGCAACGAGCATGCCTTTAGAAACTGGCATGTGAGATGCACATGCTCACTTAGGCCCTTATCTGAGACTAACTGGTCACTTGAGACCCTTATTTGAAATATTGTCCAATCTGAACCCTTTTTTGAGAAAATGGCTCTACTTCGAGTTTTTATTTGAAAATTTTCCTAATTCGAATCCATTCATCGTTAAGATAGAGAACGCAGATATTACGTCAATCATGCGTGGTTCAAGAAATGAGATTTTTTTACCAAAAAAGAAAAAGAAATGAGATTTGAATAATCTTTTTAAACTGAAATATAAATGTTTATTTAATTCATAAAATGCTATTGACTCGTTATATCATGATATATCAACAACATGATTTTTTTTTTAATCTGGTTAGTAGCAAATTTCTTTTCAATAAAAATTATTTTAAATTGCTGTTCCTTAATGGCAGTGGATATATAGAAACGAGAAAAATTGGACCCGAGCTAGCCAAAAGGAGATGTAATAGACTCGACAACACTTGGGGCATGTAACTTGACACCGTTCCCCGTCTATTAATAGCCACAATCTTGATGTCCTCTCTTCGATCCTTGTCGCGACCATCCCCAACGGGTGTAAGCCAAAATGGGTGATCCCTCTATTCGAGATGCTCGCGCCTAGCTATCTGCCGCAGATTCTCCCAAATCCTACCATACGTGACATTGAAGAGTTGGAGCAGATTCCCCCAAACCCTACCACACACGACGTTAAGGAATTTAATCGATCGATGAAGATTTTCTATTTAATTGGAGTTGCTAGCAATATATTTGTGGCTGGCTAAGAGCCAAGTGAAACGTGAGAGGACACCTCACTTCCTACGGAGTAGAGATCCCAAGATCGGGGATTCGATTATCCTAATTGTATAATCAATGCCATTTCGAGCCCGATTGTCAGTCTTTTCAAAAAAGATATTGCTGAAGCGGTCTTGTTAAAATTGAATATCCTTGGCACGTCCTGCTAGGTGCTCACAATAGATGGTTGCACAATCTATATGAATCAAAAGGCACGTTGTAATCAACGCATCGAATCAAGATAGCAAAAATCAACACTTCAAAGCAAATTAGTACTAAAGTAAAGACAGCTACAGTAAAGCATGAGAAAATAAATCCGATACGATGTCTGGAAAATATACACGGCCCTGTTTGTTGAGCCCCGGGAAATGGGCCACCGTGAGCTAAAGTCAAGATTGACTCTAAGTTGAATTCTAACTAAAGAGATCTATTCACATAAAGAATTCTTCTGTCATTACGGCCTTGCCGGTTGTCATCCCGGCCAGTCACCGTACATCAAGCCTCACCTCCACAATCATATTCCCTTCGTCTCTGTTCTCAGCCACTCCTGTCGCTACCTTCGATTCTCATTCACTCTCTCTTCGCCAGTTCCAATTCTCGGTGTTGCTGCTTCAGAGGCCTCCTCCGTCCGATCCATTCGTCAATCACGTTCGGTCACCGCCTGTTTACTCGAGGTAAATTGTCGTACTCTGTTTTGTGAGGCAGAGACCGAGAGCCTTCGCCTCCGCCGGAGTGAAACCGGTTGCGTCCGAGGCTGTCTCGATGGCCTCGAGCGTGCTTCGTTGCCTTTACTTTGACACGGCCATGACTCCTTCCCTTTTTCTTTTTGCAAGTAGCCTCTCATTCGAATGCCTTCTGTGCGTCTGATTTTTTTCCTCAACTGTTTTATTATGCATGTTTTTTACGGTGAATGAACTTCAAAGTCATTTTTGGGAATTTGGAAGTCTCGTATTCCCCGCATGTTGGAAGCAAGAGCATTCAAGAGTGTTCCTTTGATTACCTTCGTCATTACAGGTCTGGTATCCTCGGTTTCGATCGCCGCACGCTTCCATGTTATTGCTGGTGCACGCTTCGACCGTTGACTTCGTTGATAAATTCAAGTTTGGTCTCGAGTGATTCATGTTATGCACGCTTTGCATGCATTCTTGTCAATTTCAAATCAACTATAGTAATTGGATGCCCATCTTTTCTTATTTCGAGTACAAAAGAAACATACAAAGGGTTACATTACTGATAGTGTCACATAAGCATCCGATTGCACGTACAACTCCTCATTGTTTAGAGCCTTCTCGATCTGTTCCATCTTTTTGCCATCCTCTTGGAGTAGTGCAAGAACCACCTACTCTTCTCGTCAATGATCAAATTCCCCAACACAACCCCTATCAGAAACCCGACTCCAGCCCCAATTAGCACAAATTTCCGATCCAAGTTGAACGGAGACTCTTCGCCGATTTCTTCCTGGGGAGATGGCGGTACCGGTAAGTTATCCCCAAACGTTGTGCATTTTTTTGGCAAAGGACTTCCACATAACCCCTCATTCATGGCAAATGAATCAATCGTGAATGTGTTAAACCGACTCCCTCGTGGAATTGATCCCAACAGTTGATTATGAGAGACGTTGAAATATGAAAGAAATGTAAGTTGGGCTAGCTGTGGAGGAATCTCTCCCGAGAGCTTGTTTCGAGAAAGATCTAGAGATTCCAACTTTGTCAGATTTGCTAAGGAAGGCGGGATGGAACCAGTAAGAACATTGTTCGAAAGATTAAGCATGAGAAGTGACTTCAAATCTCCAATGAGATCAAGTATGCATCCTTCGAATTTGTTGTTGGAGAGGTCAATTCCCATAAGGGCATATGGAACCTGCGAGTAATCCCTTTCTGTACCTTTATTCGTCAATTTCATTCCATAATCCCAGGACATTCCAAACATAGAGGACTGTTCCCAAATACTCATATATTCCAATTGATCTTGAGCAGCAACTACTTTCATGGCATGGAAACTGTGCAACAACTTGGAAGGAAGTTCACCATTGAAACTATTGTCGGAAAGGTCCATGACATGCAAGTTGCTAAAATTGAACTGGCTTTGAGGTGGTTTTATTGGACCATGGAAGTTATTAGATTTCAAGATAATAACTTTCAGGTTGGTCAACTCCGATAGCCATGAAGGGAAACCATCGAGAATTTGATTGTGACCAAGGTTCAAATACTCTAGCATTGTACAATTGGCCAAAGATCTTGAGACAGGCCCTTGCAATCGATTCTTTGCGAGGTCAATAAAATTCAACGCACAACCATTTGGGTAAGCCTGAGGAATGCTACCCTCAAGTTTATTTTTTCCAAGATTCAAAACTTCCAAAGAATGAATGTTTTTGAGACATGAAGGAATTGTGCCATTCAGACTATTGCTGGACAAATCAAGAGTGACAAGGAACTTGGCTCTACAAATAGATTGAATATCTCCGAAGAGGATGTTGTTGGAGATATTGCAATAAAACACTGATGGAGGTGGAGTAGGGAGTCCCGTTTTGAGCGAGTTAGAACTAATGTCAAGATAAATCAAGTTAGGCAGCAGCAGATTGATGCGGTTGTCCACAAAGCCAGTTAGAAAATTGTGAGAAAGATCCAGATACTCCAAGGATTCTTTGCTACCATTCCCCATCCAAGTAGGAATACTCCCTCCGATTTTATTGTGTGAAAGATCTATTGACCCTAATCCGCTTAGGTGGCCTAAAAGCCTGGGGAATTCATGTAAGTTGCATGACTCTAAATTTAAACTGGAAAGTTTTGGAAGCGTGGTATTCATCTCGGTCCCGCTAACAAAAGATATGTTGATGAAGTCCAAATATAATTCTTCCAAGTTCTCGAGTCTGTGCAAATCCACGGTGCCACTCAAATTAGTCCTACAAAGATCCAGAAATTCAAGATCCTTGAGTTCCCATAATGAGTTTGGGATTTCACCTTGCAAATTGTTGAATGAAAGGTCGAGCCAAACCAACCGCGTCAAGTTCCCGACTAAAGATGGAATTGGACCGCCTAGCTGAGCATCTGTCAAATGTAAAGAACCATGGACGGTTAGTTTGGCTACCGATTGAGTCTCCGACATTTCTTTTTCTTTTTCTTTTTCTTTTCTGTTCGGTTAAGGAATCTTGCTAATTGTTGAAATATTACCCGAAAGGCTCAACTCGGTCGGTTTTGCCAAGTTGGCAAGCCAATGCCAAATGCCACCGGTGAAATTAGTGGACAAGAGAGATAGAGTTGACAACCGGGTAAGATTAGCGAAGGAATCGGGGATTTGACCCTGGAATTTATTTGCTGATATATCCAAATGCGCCAGCTCCGAAAGATTACCCAATGAACCAGGAAGTGAACCCGAGAAACCACATTCCGAAATTGATATTTCATTCAACAAAACAAGGTTTCCGATCGAAACAGGTATTTCCCCCGAAAAATTCGTTCCCGAAAGAGACAATGATTTCAGGCGACTACCCCAAAGTAGTTCGGGGATAAAACCAGAAAGGTTGTAATTATCTCCGACGTCGAGGACTTCCAGGTTTGGTAACTGAAAGATGCTCACAGGAAATTCTCCATGCAATCCACATGATTCAAGTTTAAGCGACTTCAAAGAGGACAAGTTTGCAAGTACATGAGGGAATGGTGATGACATGCTTATAGAAGAGAGATCAAGTTCTCTAAGCATAGTTAAGTTCTGAACAAAATTGCCTAGGTTGGGCGTCTCAAGATCCCACCGCTCCCAAGACAAATCAAGAGAAATTAATCTCGAGAGCCTTGAGATATCCGATGGGACTTTCCCGGAAAATTCGGAATTAGAGAGATTAAGGTAGTGTAACTTGGAAAGATTGCCAAAGCCGTATGGGATTGAGGAAAAGCTGAAGTTGTTGAAAGCGAGATTGAGCGATTCCAAATGGAATAGGCGAAAGAGGCTAGTGTTGGAAGTTATGGTACCAGAGAGACAGCTGCCATTGAGGTCGAGACCTGTCACATGACCGGTAGCCTCATCGCACTTTACGCCATCCCATGAGCAGCAATCTCCATGTCGAGCTAGTGACCACGATTCAACCTTTGGATAATCACAACGCCGCCCTGTTCTGTCGACTCTGAAACTTTGCTTGAATTCCATCAAGGCAAAGCTCTCATCTGGACGGCATAGGGAATCAGCAAAGGAAGTAGGAAGCAAAATGAGGAAGACGATCCGAGTACAAAGCAAGAAGAATATCAAGGGTGCCATATCTCTGTGTTTGTTTTTTCTGCTTTTTGGTAGAGTTTGATTGCAGTGAAGAAGCTTTTATAGGCAGCGAAAAGCAATTCCATCGTCGAACTTTGATGCTGCTTTATCCATTCATGCACTATACACATCTGAAAAGACGCTTGGGTTTGATTGAAGAAAGAGTTGATCTAAGAAATGGAAAAAGCCAGTAGACTTCCGTGCTATACACGGCCAAAGTCTTAGGATGCGGATTGTTGGATAACAAGCGATCCCCTTGTTAATGTGTTAACGATTAAATTGCTTATTGCCTTTGATAATTTTGGAATGAATCTCCGTAAATTAGATCCAGTCAAGACGTCAAAGTGAGTGCCACTCGGCGTTTATCCTAAGCTTGAATCATGGTCGTCACTAGGTGGAAATGGGAATATTTCCACAACTTCTTATAAATAGAATAACGGTCAACATGGGAAACCTTACTGCTTAAGTCTCCGTGCCTTTTTTTTCCCTGTAATATTAAAAGGCTTCGCTTGTTTTATAAAAAACAACTTCTAGGAAAATATTTTTCACCCATGAAAAAAACTGATTTCCTCTTTTTGAGACGAGGAAAACGTTTTTCTAGATCTTTCCTCTATCCACTCCTTCACATTTCTTTTCTTTTCAATTATTTTTTTTATTTTTATTTTCTCTTATTTTATTTCATTTTTTATTCTTTTTATTCTTTTCTTTCTTCTCCTGTCAATCGCCGACAACAAAAAAGTATTTTCCAATTCACTTTCGAATCTCGGTCAAACTTCAAAAAGTATTATCATTGTTTTGGAAAACGACTTTTCGAGAAATATTTTCATAAAATATCTCCTTTTTCGTGAAACAAACAGAGCCCAAGAATTATAAGCAAATAGGCATTATTTTTCAGAAAGGAGAAAAATGGTCACACGTCCACAAGGAACAAAGAAGGTCGCATTCTCATGCATGCCGTGATTAAAAGTTCATGTGCTGTCGTAATTGGATAGTTGGTCCTCTCAAAATGGCATCTCATAATTTTTCCATGAAAAGACCAAACTTGAGTGGCTAGCGAAAAGTCTTTTGCCCATTTTTCACGTTTGGCATACATGTGGTCCACGAATCACCAAACAAAAGATGATAATCATCGATTGTAGAATATTTGCAGACTTCATATATCATTATCTCGTTCTATATTGAAATAATGATACAATAAATGTGATTATGACAAATCGACAAATAAGCATAAAACCCTTGGGAACTATGGAAAATAGAAGAATTTCGGACATAAGGAGAACGCAGAGTGTATCAAAAGAACTCGCGATACTAGAGAGAGACAACTGCTATTAAGGTTTAAACCAATATCGTGATTGTTGAATTCGTCGCACTTCATATTAATCTCAATTTTCACCTAGTGAGGATTGACGAGTGACGAACATGGTTTGAGTTTCGGATAAACACAACGAGCATATGCTCGGTAGATTATGAGATTTCTCTTAAATCGTATTATGGTCGAACTGTCATCAGCGTGACATATTGGATTAGCACGGCATTTATGAAACACCAATACGATAAATGATGCAAGTATAGAGCATTCAAAATAGGGACGATCACATGACATTGTCTTCTGTTTTTTTTTTTCTTTTCAAATTTTTGTGTGATTAGCCACTCCAATAATCTTATGTGAAAGGACACCGGGGGGTCACTATAAAGGAAAAATGTCAAAGTCTTTTGGGCTCATTATTTTTATTTGGATAACTTATCATCTTCGCATAAGTGGGTCATCGTCATTCATGGCTACCAAAATCTAACTTTTTTTTTTTGCACAACTTCTAAGGCCTGGTCTAAGAAAGTAATTCTTTATACTCTTCAATTTTGGTGTCAATAATCTTTTTTATGCTAATTCAATTCTAAATCTTTTGTATTTGTGCCAATTTAGTCCTTTCGACCAATGTTGGTTGGCCGGCTTTAACATGGCCTGATCGGCACTAACATGGCCATTTCTTTTTAAAGTAATGTTGAGCGTTACAAGAAAATAGGCATTTCAGTACTCAAAAGGAAAAAAAAATGGTCATACATCGATAAGGTACAAATCAGGCCGCTTTCTCTTGCATGCGCAATCATAATCGCATAGTTGGTCCTCGTTAATGACAGCTCACCTTTTTTTCCACATATGGACCAAACTTGAGAGACCCGCGAGAAGACTTTTGCCGTCTTTTAGATTGACAAATAAGAAGTTTCTAGCAGTACAGGTGGCCCTCGAATTAGCGGAAAAAAAAAAGGTCGTAATTGTTGGTTAAAAATATTTTTAGATTTTACATATGATCTCCGAGTTTATAACGAAAAAATATCCGTGAGTATGACAAATTACGAGTGAGTATAAATCTCTCTGGAATTTTATAGTTCGACGGACGTTGAATGCATCATGACAGATACATGGCGCTAAGCGAGGGCCTCAGATTAGAATTAGCCGATAATGTTACCTATTTACACTGATTCTTTGGCCCTACTTGCAAACTAACAACATCTGCAGTTTGTGATTTTTTTTTTTTTTGGTGAAGAGGTATTCATCATTCTTTTACTCCTTTTCTAAACATTCGTTGTCCAGTATCACGTCAAAAGTTAATATCGATGTGAGAAGATTTCCATTCCCGTTCTTCAGAACTTGTTAGCTCAAGTCATTTGTGTATCAGTTGAGTTTCAATTGACAAAATTGGTTCCATCCAACTAATTAATTGATCGAATTTTGAGTCGAAAACAATTAATGATGAAAGCCTAATACATGAAATACACACAAATGGTAAATAAGAATTGAATGAATGTGTTGAAAATTGTATGTATACATTTAATTTCCGTGGAGATTATATACTGTCCAACTGTAATTATAAATGTTACAATATGGTACTTAAGGGGTATACTTTTACTTGTATCCACTACACGTATATCTATATTTATCATAAATTACTTAGTTGTTCAAAGATAAGTGGTAAACATGTATCACAATTCTAGGTATCACATTCAATAAAATAAAAGTTCAGGACCATATTATATATTAGTCTAAAGTTCATGAACCATATTAAACAAATAAAATTTTAAGGACCACATTGAATATTAGGCCAAATTTTATAGACCATTTGTGTCTTTATCCCGCTAATTTAGGAAAGGATGGGTCTATTTTCACACCTCAAATGATCGCATACACAATCTAATTAAATTGCAAATTGCTTTTGACGGATATACCATCCACATAAATGGCAAGTCTAGTACTGCGTAACTCTCCCCATTTGTTCCCCCCTTCCTTAAACCCCCAACCCAAAAGTTCATAATTTAGTTAAATTTTGAGAAAACTATGAAGAAAATTATTTAAGAATCTATGTACCAACATTGGAATATTCCAAAGTGTTAGAAGTTTTAAATTTGAAAACAATCAACATGCGTCATCCGAAAAATTTTAGTCATGTGAAAACATAAATAGTAAAAGTTGATTCAGACAATTCCTTAAACCATTTATTCAATTTATAATATTGACCATGTGATAATTTTAAAGCGTCCACCAACTGATCCCATCAGGTCACAGTCCCCCTCCCATCACAACTGCACGATTGCTTACTGATGATAGAATAACATTTTGCGCGTAATTTAAGTTGAAAGTGTTGTGCCTCGTAATATTACTTTTATGTAATGGTAAGAATAAATAAGAAAAAAAAATTATAACACATAGTATTAAATTTTATGTATAGTTGATATTGTGTTCGGACAAATTAACTCTTTTAAGTGTCGCAATCTTCCTCGAAATAGTCCTTAAGAGTTGGGGAAGCGGGCTTAGAGATAATGTCGAGCAGAAAATGAACGGTCCTCATATTACTGGTGCTCGCTTTCGTTCGGCGTGAATTTTTCCAAACCCTTACCTCACACTACATTAGGAAATTTGTTTGGGTTGTTTTTAATTAATTACTAGAGTGAGACACGAGAGAATGTCTCACTTCTTACGCAATTAAGATCTAAATTCAGAGACTTGGTTATAATAGTTATGCAACAAGTTCCTTTTCGACAGCTAAACTCGATTGTTTCTTACTAGGTGTCCATACAATTTTTGGCAAGTTATGATTCGTAAGTTTCTTTGTTACTAAATGTCCACATGAGGTTGTTCGTTGTTATTTTTCCATATAGTGCCAAATTTCACTAAAACCCAAACTCTAGAGTTATGTCCCAATCTACCCCAAACTATTTTTTATCTCATAAAATCATGAGAACTGGAAGCAAGACTAGCGAATCACATGCGTATTTCTCAATTTGAGCATGAGGAAACGTATATGCGTTCAATTTCAGAAAGACACTCTCGAAAATGTATGCGATCTCACTCCGTCATTTTCACGAACACTTGGTGATCGATTCAAACACAGAGCACAGAAGCATCATCGAAGTGCTAATTCCAATCCAGATGATTTCAGTGACATTACAGTATGCTCAGACTACTGTTTTATCGCTAATAAGTACTCAATTTTCACTCAAGCTTCAATTACAACTTTCGGACACAGCTTACTAAAACAGAGCAACGATGTACATATCTTGCTTCCAGTTAGCACAACTTTCCATTCCAAGTCGAGCAGAAACTCTTTGCCGTTTTCTTCCTCGAGCGACTGCTGTTTTATTTATCAAAGAAAAATAGAATACGTTATAAAGAATTAATTAGTCAGCTGGATGTTCAGGAAACAAGAACTCGTTAATTGTATGACGATCGATCCAGTCCTTTTTTTTTAAAAAAAGAAATTTCAATTTAGTTATAAATCTTTTTGAGAATTTGCTAATATAGTCATGTCGACCAATTTAGACCTAAAAATGCTTACGTTGATATTCAGTTAGCTTCGGCCGTTCACGTGGCGATAAAATAACCATAAATTTTCGCGCTTTTTCCTACTTTAGGACTGGGATGCTTCGTTTGGACATCTTTTTGGCTGACGGAAGACCCAAAAAAAAACACACACACACACATTACGCCAAATGCAATCCTAAATCTTCCAATTGTATACGTTGGCATTGGCCATGCCACATAGAACGGCCAAAGCTTAAGTCGGTGATTTCCGGCCGAAATTCACAAGAGGTGAAAAGGTCTTTAGGACTTAATTGGCATAGTTGAGAGGTTGAGTACTGAATTGACACAAACATAATAAGTTTTTAAGACTTTCTTTCCCCTTTTAACCTACTTAATGCGATGTCACCTATAGGATACATGATCTTAAACAAGCAGGTTTGCGCCAGCATTCAATTTGAACAAGAGTTGGATTGCACAGGGTTTTGTACCGGCATTCTTACTTGGCGACTCGCCACGCCATGGACAAAAAGAAGAGACCGGCAAGCACTCGCGAGGCATGTTGTTATCGCGTCATTGCATTGACCCGCAAAAAGAGTCATGTAGATCACGTAGCGCGACGCGCTTCCGACAGCATCGGACGTTTTGCGTCTTGTGCTTGGGTTCAGACGAAAACATTTTCCACCCATGAAAAAACAGTATCAAAAGTGGGGGAAAATAATTTCCACTTTGCGAGAAGAGGAAAATATTTTTCCTAATATTTCCTCCATCCATTCTTTCATAATTCTTTTCTTTTCAATTATATTTGATCTTTATTTTGTTGTCTTTTACTTTCATTTTTTTTATTTTTTCATAGCTCTTTAATTTTTATTCTTTCTATTCTTTTCTTTCTTTTTCTACAATCGCCAACCACAGTAAATATTTTCTAGATCACTTTGGGGTCTTAGTCAAACACCGAAAAATATTATCTTTTTTTTTTGGAAAATGACTTTTCGAGAAATATTTTCAAAAAATATTACTTTTTTCGTGAAACAAACGGAGCCTAATAGTTATAAGCAAATATGATTATTTTTCAGAAGGGAAAAAAATGGTCACACGTCCACAAGGGACAAAGTAGGTCGTATTCTCATGCATGCCGTGATTAATAGGTCATGTGCTGTCGTAATTTGATAGTTGGTCCTCTTAAATGCCATCTCATACTTTTTCCACGAAAAAGACCAAACCTGAGTGGCTAGCGAAAAGTCTTTTGCCCATCTTTCACGTTTGACGTACAAGTGTCATTCTCCATTCCTAGGGGTATTCCTAGTCCTTGAATCACGAAACAAAAGATGATAATCATCGATTGTAAAATATTTGCGGACTTCATATATCGTTATCGCGTTCTATATGGAAATAATGATCCAATAGACATGATTATGACAAATTACAAACAAGCATAAAACCCTTGGGAACTATGGATCACAAAAGAATTTCTAACAGAAGATGAACGCAGAGAGACAACTACTATTAAGGTTTAGGTCAATATCGTGACTGCTGAATTCGTCGCACTTCATGCTAACCTCCATTTCCACCTAATGAGGATTGACGAGTGACGAACATGCATTGAGTTACGGATAAACACAACGAGCATATACTAGGTTGATTATGAGATTCTTCTTAAATCATATTATGGTTGAACTGCCGTTAGCATGACACATTGGATTAGCAAGGCATTTATGAAATACCAATATGATAAATGATGCAAGTATACATCATTCAAAATAAGGACGGTGACATGATAGTGTCTTCTGTTTTTTTCTTTTCAAATTTTTGTGTGGATAGCATTTCTGGGACTTCTGATTAGCCACTCCAATAATTTTATGTGAAAGGACATGAGGGGGTGACTATAAAGGAAAAATGTCAAAGTCTTTTGGGCTCATTATTTTTCTTTGGATGACTTATCGTCTTCACAAAAGTAGGTCATCGTCATTCATGGCAACCAAAATCTAAGGTGTTTTTTTTTTTTTTTGCACAAATTCTGAGGCCTGGTCTAAGAATGTAATTCTTTGCAAACTCTTCAATTTCAGTGTCAATAATCTAAGGAAAATTACCAAAAATATTTTTTTTACCAATTCAATCCTAAACTTTTTGCATTTCTGTTAATTTAATCTTTCTAACCAATGTTGGCCGGCCGGCTTTGGGATGGCCTGATCGGCACTGACATGGCCATTTCTTTTTAAAGTAATGTTGAGAGTTACAAGCAAATAGGCATTTCCATATTCAAAAGGGCAAAAAATAAATGGTCATATATCGACAAGGTACAAATCAGGCCACGTTCTCTTGCATGTGCAGTCATAATCGCGCAGTTGGTCCTCGTAAATGATATCTCCTATTTTTTTCCACATAAGAAACAAACTTGAGAGACCCGCAAGAAGACTTTTTCCATCTTTTAGATTGATGAATAAGAAGTTTCCAGCGGTACAGGTAGCCCTCGAATCACAAAAAAAAAAAAAGAAGAAGAAGAAGATCATAATTATCGGTTCAAAATATTTTTAGATTTTACATATGATCTCCGAGTTTATAACGAAAAAATATCCATGATTATGACAAATTATGAGCGAGCATAAATCTCTTCGGATCTACAAAATTCTGACGGACGGTGCACATATCACGGCAGAAACATGGCGCTAAGAGATGGCCGCATATTAGAATTAGCCAATAATGTTACCAATTTACACGAATTCTTTGGCCCTACTTGCAAACCAACAACATCTACAGTTTGTTAATTATTTTCGGCAAATAGATGCTCATCATTCTGTTATTCCTTTTCTAAATATTCATTGTGCCTAAGATGAAAATAACAGCCATTTGACTAATTGTGTCTAATCGGGTCACATATAAGTTGTGACCACTAATTCATCAATTAAACCGGATTATACGAACCATTGTCTTGTTTGGCGGGTTAAACGAACACAACACGATTATTAGTCGTGGCTTGCTCGTTGACACTATTTCTTGAATATTGCAAACTAGGGTTCGCCAATATAAAGCACACTTGTTTCCTAGGTCTGAGGTTCGAGATTTTTTATTTTTTATTTTTGGTCACAAACTAAAGTTCTTATGTTTCAATTAGAAAATGCAGTACCCATAAACCGGGCTTCCTTACAAAGCAAATCCAACAAGATTTGGGGAGGAGATAAGACCCAGTCCTGTGGGAGAGATTTCTTCCGCTGGGCTTTTGCGGCCCAGTCAGCAACTAAGTTTGCTTCGGGAGATAAGTGCGTGCGCATCCTAGGGGATGTGATCGGGAGGTTTGAGTTGGCTACTGCGCCAAACACATGAATTGAAAAGCAGATAGGAGCTGTATCAATCGATTTGTTTAACTTAGGATGATTGGATTTCTAGAAGGCCTAAGCAATTTTAAGGAAAATTAACTAACTAGGTGACACACTCTCCTCTGTAGTGTGCCTGTCACTTGTTGTCTAGGTCACATCGTACTCATTGATTTTTGAATTTTTAATCGGAGTTTGATACCCAAGAACACAATAGGCTATCATACTGAACTATTTAATGGGGATCAGAACAAGAGGATTCTAACAATTGACAAGGAACATAGCCTCCTCATCGTATAAGGGCTTGGACTTGAAGGTGGATGAGGAATAAATTTCTGCAAATCTAGGCTTCAACTACCTCAATTGCTTGTGTTGGTGACGGACTTCTTTGTTTATGCCGGTAACGGACGTTGAAGTGTCAAAAACTTATTTATTATTGGCATGAGATGGGTGTTTTAGGAAGAGAAAACATATAAATAAATGAGAAGAAGGAAAGCGGCACAAAAAAGAGAAAAAAGAAAAGCAAACGAGGAATGCTTAAAAAAGGTGAAATTCACAAAGGTTAACGTTATTAAAACAACGTGCTAGGAGTATTTTAATCATAATAGGAATGGAAAAACGCTTTCATTTAATAATAATAATAATAATTTCCTTTCTGGTTCCTCCGTTTCCAGAACATGCATGTCTGCACATTTGCCTAATATTATTTCCTTTTCTTTTTCTGGTCAAGTCTTTCAATCCAACATTTCCTGAACACACAATCTTGGTTTGGTCTTCTTCCCTTATTATTCACGGCCAAGCTGTTCAACCTATAGCTCAACACTCACCATTGATGTCCATCCTGCACCTTAAGCAATCCATACAAACGTCTACCGGCCACCACACATGCACACAATGAGAATACTCAGGGGGTAAACGGAACACAGGGACAGAAAACGAAGCAACAGAGTCATTCAGAAGCCTCCGCCGTGACTTAAAATCAAAGGAACCAGAAGCAGGCCTAGCGAATCATATGCACATATCATGATCTGAGCATGAGATAAACGTATATATGCAATCAATTTCAGAAAGAATCCTCTCGAATATGTATGCGGTCTCACACGGGCATTCTCACGAACACTTGTTGATCGGTTCAAACACAGAGCACAGAAGCATCATCGAAGTATTAATTCCGATCCAGACGATTTCAGTGACATTACAGTATGCTCAGACCGACATTACAGTATGCTCAGACTACTGTTTGGTCGCTAAGAAGTACTCTATTTTCACTCAAGCTTCAATTACAACTTTCGGACTCGGCTTACAAAAACAGAGCAACGATGTACACAACTTGGAGATGCAGTCTCCGGCCATGAATGGGATGGAACAGATAACCCGAGGTCTCAGAGGCGTTGTCACGGGTGGTTAGCGCCAGCGAAGAAACTATGAGGGAAGATTCTAGCTCTTCGGATTTCTTGGCCTCAAACCGGACTAGAACAGAACTAGACGATTCGGGAATGGCAGACGGCGTCCACCAGCAGCCTGAAATCAATGAAGGAAACCTATAAGTGAGAGAAGTCGATAAGAGGAGCTCGTATCAATTCAGTGTTGGTGGGTTTCGGCGATCTCTGTTCTCTGGTCTGTGCTCGGTTCCTGCTGCGAATGAGCTCGTGTGGCTGGGATGGCCGACGGCCATCGGAAGGAATTCGTGTGCGTCCCCGACACTGATTCATCGTGAACAGATATTGCTTTGCTTCGCGCGTGTGCTCCTTTCTTTGCTCCAACTGCTTCGCTCCCCCGCCTCCATCACGCGCGCGTCTCAGCTTTAGAGACGAAACAGAGAAGAAGAAGAATGAAGAAGAAGCAGCAAAGGAGGAAAGAGGTCGGGCTTGTCTATTTCCGTGGGCTCCTCTGATGGGCCCTCCATGAAGTCCTATGGGCTTCAATTCATTTCAATCAGATCTGGGCTTCATGGATTGGGCCGCTCAAATGATGGACACAGTGGACCGTATAGGCCCGAACCTAAGGGCTTTCCTCTTCTTTTTCTTCTTATTTGTTATTTGTTGTCACTTTTTTGTGTTCTTTTTCATTATTATTTATTTATCGGATTTTTTCTTTTTTGTGCAAAACTTAAGGTGTCAACATCAAATTCTTTCAAACATAAGAAGGTGAAAGAGCATTAGAAAAGACGAGCTAGTCATTTCTAATATAGAAAATAAGATGTTTTTTTTTTTCAAATGAACGATAGTGCAATAGGAGAAATATTGTATGCTCTATATTTTCTCATTTCTAGTACAAACTAAACACACAAAAGATTACATTACTTATAAGTGTCACATAAAATACCTGTCTGCATGTACAACTCCTTGTTGTTCAGTGCCTTCCAGATCTTTTCCATCATTTTGTCATTCTCTTGGAGTAGTGTAAGAACCACCTACTCTTCTTGTCAATGATCAAGTTCCCTAGCACAACGCCAATAAAAAATCCCACTCCAATGCCAATTAGTACAACTCTCCAATCCATGTCGAACAGAAACTCTTTGCCGTTTTCTTCCTCAAGCGGTGATGGTTGTAATGGTATGTTAATTCCAACCGTTGTGCATTTTTTTGGCAAAGGATTTCCACATAACCCCTCATTCATGGAAAATGAACTGGTTCCAAATGTGTTGAACTACTCCCTCGTGGTATTGAGCCAGACAGTTGATTATGAGAGACAACAAAAGATGAAACAAACGTAGGTTGGGCTAGTTGTTGAGGAATCACTCCCGAGAGCTTGTTTCGAGGAAGATCTAGAGATTCAAGGTTTGTCAAGTTCAGTGTGGAAGGCGGAATGGAACCGATGAGAAGATTGTTTGAAAGGTTAAGCAAAACAAGTGACTTCAACTTTCCAACGAGATTAGGGATGCGTCCTTCAAATTTGTTATTGGATAGGCCAATATGTATAAGTGAATAAGGAACCTTCAAGTATTCCCTTTCTGTGCCTTTATTCATCAATTCATTCCAAAACTGGTGCTTCGTCCTAGGTCCCATAATATGCATATATTCCAACTGATCTTGACTAACAATCACTTCCTTGGCATGGAAACTCTGCAGCAACTTGGAAGGAAGTTCACTAGTGAAACTATTTTTAGAAAGGTCCATGATATGCAAATTGCTGAAGTTAAACTGGCTTCTATATATTTCTATTGGACCATGGAATTTATTGGATTTCAAGATAAAAGCTTTTAGCTCAATCAATTCTGATAGCCATAAAGGAAACCCATCGAGAATTTGATTGTAACTAATGTTCAAACACCGTAGCATTGTACAATTCACCAATGATCTTGGGATAGGTAGGGCGAGGCCTGGCCATCACCGGGCGAGTTCGGCCTCGCCCAACCAGGGCGAGGGTGGACCTCACAAAACTGGGCAAGGTTGAGCCTCACCCAAATCTGTGATGGCGAAGCCTTGCTTGTTGCCGACAGGGGCAGCAGAGACGACGGCTTGGAAGCCCTAGTCCTCGTCGCTGCAATAGTCAATTTCTTTCTTTTTTATTATTTTATTATTTTAGTTATTTAGCTAAAATTTAAATTAATTTAATTTTTTTACAAATATTTTAGCTTATTTTGTAAAAAGATATTACACGTGGCTTCTACATAGACTGATTTAAAAAAAAAATTGCTACGTGGACATCATGTGGATTGACTTTTTTTTAAAAAAAAATTCACATAATATTGAAAAAATTAATAAAAAAATGCCACGTGTATTGTTTGATCGGAATTGACACTTAAGTGATTATTTTCTCTCCGATTTGGCACTTAAGTGATTGTTTTTTCTCCGATTTGGCACTTAGTGACAAAAAAAATATTGGCACTAAAGCGAGCGTCGTATAAAAATATTGGCACTCCATGTGTCCTTTTGCCTACCTTTTTCTTATATTCAAAAATACATTTTTTCACTTTCTCGTCAAAATTTGTAATTTACTCGTACTTTAGAAGCCTATGAACAAAATTATTGCTGAATCTACATATCAACAGATGAGCGTTTTGAAAGTTTCAGAAGTTTTAAATTTCAAATAAAACAAAATGGAAACTGAGAAATTTCAATTACCTGAAAACTAAATAATAGAAGTCAATCCGGAAGAATTCAAAAAAGATTCATTTCATAGGTTGCTCACTGTGATGGGACTCAAATCCACGAGTTGAATCGGATGCATTGGAAGCTTGCTCGAAACGATGGGAATCTGTCAGATTAACAACACGTTTTAATGTTTTGAAATATTTCTTACAAAAAGCTGCAAAAACAAATGAATATGAAGAGCAAACAGATCTAGCAAAAGTGCATGGAAAGCGAACCGACTCGAATATAATTGTACCTGCGGCCATTAAGGAGAAATGAGAAAAAAACAAATTATTTAGCAAAAGTTTAATTAAAAAAAATTGCTTCCGACCAAAAAATAAATAAATAAATAATTTTGCAAAGAAAACAAAAGATTCTTCTTTTTGTTAATCTAGTAGCCCAAACAATATGTCCAAATAAGAACAGCCACACCTAAATAGTTAAACTATGCATACCAAAAGGGTTATATATATTGATAAGTTGTGAAGAGTTTACTCATAGATAATCTATTAACTATCCCATCAAATAAGTGGAAGATTCATTAAACTGCGAAACATGATGTGTTTCTAATGCCAATAAAATTTAGCCCATCCAATGGTATTTAACATCCAAAAAACGCCAAATAAAATTCATCCCAAGTGGAAATATCACAAGTACTTCCTCGTCTCGGACCATCACCAGGAAAACTGTAAGATCAGTAAAATCCTTTAAAAACAAAAGGATAGAAAATTCATCTTATGGTAAAAATTCATTCATTTCAAGTTTTTCACAAGAAGAAAAAGAAGAATATACGGGTGCATTGAATTTCAAGTATTTCTTTTCACCAATAAGATACGAAGACTTACTTCGCATTTGGAATTGCACAGAAAAGATTATTTATCTCAAAGAGGTCTACGTAAAATTCTGAAAAAATGCCAACGATTGTTGTCTTATTTGTCAAAGAAAAATATAATTCGTTATAAAGAATTAATTAGTCAGTTGGATATTTATGAATCAAAAACTCGTTAATTGTATGTCAATCGATTTACTCCTTTTTTTAAATTTCACCAATTTAGTTATAAACCTTTTTGAGAATTTGCTAATATAGTCCTTTCAACCAATTTTGACCTAAAAATGCTTACATGGATACTCAGTCACCTTCGGCCGTTTACGTGGAAGCATCGGTACTAACGTGGACGATCTTTGCAATTTTTCTTGTACATTATCTGAATTTTTCCCCTTTTTCTTTTTTGCTTCATCAGTTGCCGACTAGAAATCTAATCCATTGGGAGTGAGCCAGCAATTAACCCTCGGCTTTGATATCATTTATTGTGAGCACGCAACGAAAGTTCAACATCTTTACCTAGAGATATTACCAAGAGCTAACCCAAGTCCGAACTCGTCAACATCTAGAGTTGGATCCACACCACATAAATTCTTCCTATTGAGATTTTCCTAACATAAAAATCTCATTTCCATCTCAACAAGATGGGCCCTTGTCTTCTGGTAGAAATGTAAATATGGTTTGGGTCTTCTAATGGGCTTTACATTTCCGATGGCCTTGTGTTACTTTTCTCTATGTATTATAAGAATTTTTGGCTCAATAACATATTATTATTGTCACAGTTACCCATAAGCTAATATGCTAGTAGGACCCACGTATAAATTACTTATCCAATGGTCTCCAAAATAGATGTGGATTCTCTATCATGTCGAGGCTTTCTTAGGCATCTCAACCTACTTTAATCACTCATGTATGCCTCATTTACATGGACAAGTTATTGCGGAATGATTGAGATATAAATGTGAGAACTATGTGTATTAGAAGATGTGCATTGCCGTAGATATAATTAAACGAGACACATTTTCCTCACATTATCCAACCGGACTTTTGATTGGTGTTGCTATACTCAATAATCATCTGAATGCGACTTTTACTAATCAATTGGCGGGACAAACTTTCCTTCAATCTTGATAGGAAGAAAAAATGGATCTTTTCTATATGAGAAATAGAAAGGAGCTAAAACTACATCTAGGTAATGATTCTGCATCTACAGTACCCCGATTAGATTATCGCATTGGAGGAAAAGGTTACATAAAAATATTAACCATATAATAATAATAATAATAATAATAATAATAATAATAACCTTTTTCCATGTGAAATGAGAGTCAATGCACCCGTTTATTTAAAAACTCCTCATGCACGAATATTTTATTTCGTTAAAAAAAAAACCAAAAGAAAACGACTCATTTGGACTCTAGTGCATGTTCACCATCAAAATATTAATTAGAATATCTGAATTTCATTACGTGTGTCTAACTATTTTAATTTCATAGATAATTACCAAAATTAGTTCTAAACTTATTGTAATTATGTTAATTTAGCTCCAAACCTTTTTTTTTCGCTAATTGAGTCTTAAACAATTTGTATTTGTATCATTTCAATTCATCCAGTTAATTTTGGCATGAAATTACTAATGTGAAGTCAACTCATGGAACGACCGATGCTAATGTGAGCAATTTTTAGTAATATTTTAATATTTTTTGAAGTTCTTATTATTTTTATTTATCTTATTTTATTCTTTTCTTTCCCTTTTCCTTTAAAGTAGCCAACGACCCTTGCGGGCCACAGTAAGAAAAAAATTAAATATTAAAATTATATCAAAAGAAATGGAAGTCGAAAAAATTAATAAAATTCTATTAAAAATTATCCACGTCAATGTCGATCGCCTCACATAGGACAAGCGCCTTCCATGTTAGCGATTTCCAATTAAAATTGACTGGATAGATTGAATTAGCATAAATAGAAAATCTTTATGACTCAATTAGCAAGAAAAAGGCTTATGACTAAATTGACACAACTACAATAGGTTTTGAACTATTTTTGGCAATTTTCCCCGTAATTTCAACACTATTTGCAGCAAGCATGCATTTGCCTCTGAAATCTGTTCGAATTCTATGGTGAGCATCAAGCGGTCAAGTGCACGAGAATCATTATGAGTTGAATAGAGCAAAGTTAACATCATAGACATACATAGACAATGATCAGATACTATTTTGGGCGGCTGCTGCTGGAGTTAAGCTTTGAAATTAAACTTATTATGATAAGTACTCCCAACCAAGTTTTGAGAAGCCCTGTGGAATCATATAAATAGCTCGAAGCTATCTAGTTGTGGGGTAGGAGGCGAATAAGAAGACCTTCGACCGGAACCGGCGATGGAGCATAGATAAACTTCTTGTCTGGTATGACCTTCTCGAGCTTAAATTTGGTCACCTGATTGTGCATGAAAACGAGTATCTCGAGCCTTGCATACTCTTTTCCCGGGCACATGCGAGGTCCTCCTCCAAAGGGAACGTAGGTGAAAGGTGCAAGTCCGTTTCCTTCGAATCTTGACGGATCAAATTTCTCAAGATCGGGAAAGTACTTGGGGTTCTTGTGCGTTGAGTACACCGTCCAAAATGTCTGTTACACAGTTAGAATCACAATGCATGCTTCATTAGACTGATTAGCTAACACTCATGACACAGCTTAGCATTTGGAGCACTCAATACGGATACCGAACTAACCTTCCATCCCTTTGGAATTGTATAACTAGCAAAAGTGAAATCCATCGTTGCCTCTCTATATGATCCTTGTGCAGGTGGTAACAACCTCATCGACTCACACGACACGTTCCAAGGATACTTCATATTCTGAATGTCATCCCAGTTAAGTAATTCATCTAGACCCTTAGATTTGGCAATCTCCATTTGTTCTACAAATATTAGAAAAGTGTAATGTTAACTTGTTAAGCATATATTGGATTTAGGAGCCTCAAGATTCAACCTTCACGGGAAGATTGTGAGGGTTAATTAATGGAAACTGCTAACCTGTCAGTTCGACAGTATTATCATTATTTCTGACTCCATGATGTTCCAATTAATAAGTGTTTTATACAAAATATGCGGTGATAATATATGGATTTATGGTCAGAAATAACTAAAAGTACTGTCAAACTGTCGGGAAAGTATTTTGTTTAATTAATCAAGTGATTTTGAAAACAATTCTTCCACTTTCTAAGTTTCTATTTTTAATACAGCATGATTCGGGTTACTGTGCCAATAAGATTTTTACGTGCCTTTCGCAACAAACTCAATGGGCTGGCATTTGATAAGTACATCGAAAGCGGCCAAGTTGAATTTGAAACTTATTACCTTGACGAACCCGCTCATAGATGTGAGGAAATTGAGCCAAATAGTTCCCTACGACGGAGATCGAAGTCCTGGTGGTGTCATAGCCGCAATGAGCAAACCCATGATCTTGTTGGTAGCATCTATGTCGTAGAAAATGGTCCCGTCATCATCTCCATCAAGAAGCCATCGAGACAAGAAGTCCCTCGCATTCGCGTCGTTTCCTTCCGATATCTCCGTCTTCCTTTGCCTAATTACGTTCAAGAGCTCTTGCCTTATAACTTTTCCTCCTTCCATTGCTCTGTTGAATGGTGTGCCGGGGATATTTATTGGCACCGCAGTGAACCCGGGAGCGACCCGAGCAAACGGGTCCGCAATCCAATCTTCAACACATTCTCAAGATATTTGATGTTCATGAACAAGCAGCACGCCAAAGCAAAGGTATATCTCTTTGATAGAGGAAAGACCTTCACTTCCGTATGTGGATACCAATCGGTGGCCAAGTGGTCCCCAGTCATGGAGTCCATGACGGATACGTAATGTTGAAGGGCTTCGGGCTTCAGGAACTCCAACAGGAAGCTGCGCTTCTTCTTGACATCCTTGCTATTGATGTTCCCTAGGGTTTCTGGGAAGTGGATGATCTTCCTCATGGACTCAAGCCACCAGGGAGTGACGTACTTGTTCTCGCCGGAGAACAGTAACTTGTTGCCGGAGGTGCCACAGAACATGGCCATGTCCTTCCCGTACAAGTTGGTCCGGAAGACGTCCGGCGAGCACCTAGCGGCGCGATCGTTCACGAATTTCTCAGGACAGCCGCTCCTTCCGTCGGCCATGAATTGCAGGGTCTTGCCGAGGACGGGCCATCCTTTTGTGGCAGGTGGCAGGCGAGGAGTCGTGCACTTCTTCCGAAACACGAAGAAGAGTAGAGAAAGAGAGAGGCAGAGGACGCATGTGGCATAGAAATCCATTCTTATTTTTTTTGGTAAGGGAAATCCATTCTTATTCTTCTCTCAGAAGATAATTACCGATAATTTGGCAAGAAATGGATTGACTAAGGATGAGAATGCAGAGGAAAAATCATCAGGATTCATATAGGAAAAAATTTGGCCGGCTTAAAATATTCTCTTTTGTGTTTATAAGATTCTCCTCTAATTTGTTCCTTCTTTTGGCTTATATCACTGAGGAAATAAACGTTCCTTTCCCGTTTAAATGCTGCCTTTTGTTCTATACGATCCAAATCAAGTGATAAAATCATGGCAAATGAGCACTAATCATAGTGGTAAAAAGCATTTTGTCTTTCTTTCTTTTCTTCTGTGCTAATCTCATTAAAATATCCCTTTTATGATCAAATTAATGTGACCTAAGTATTTGTACCATCTCAAAAGTCAAAATCAAGAATTATTTTGCTGATAACTCGAGGATGTCTAGTGGTAGTCATCGCTCGGAAAATACGGACTATTGTCGTCTGGCGGTGGGCTTGGAAGCTTTAAGTCAACGGGGATCGGCTGAGGGTAAGGTAACAAGCAGATTGCCTTGTCTCCTCCGTGACGAAGAGGGGGAGATTGGCAATGGTGGCTGCTATCCTCAATGTTTGTCATTGTTGTGGCGGTGCCACCTTGGGTGAGGGGAAGGAGACCCCGTTGCTATGCGGGGGGGCGACGGCGGGGTGGCGGAGTTCGCTGTGGGCACCAACTCTGATGTGAGATACGTTTGTCATGGGTCAATATTTTCGAAAGTCGTGGTAGAGTTTGGTAGATTCAGATCTATTTGGCTCATTTTTAGATTTGAAAGAAGACAAGCTATATATGATTATCTCGTTATCCATATGATAGGTTTACCTCCAAATATATATGTCACTCATCCAACGGGGAATGTGTATGCATATACCTACACTACAGCGGACTTATTATTAATTCTTAAAAAAGACTATAGCGGGGCTAAAATATAGGTGACAATATGTGATGGAGGTAGAAGAATTTATGGCGGACCTAGATACTCGAGCCTGGTCTTCATTCAAGTGAAAATTACCAAAAAAAATACTATATCTTTTGTACAAATGCCAACTCAGCCACAAACCTTTCAATTTAGTAAATTTGTCCTAAACATTTTCACAATTTGCCACTTTAGTGGTTCCAGCAAATTTTGACTTGAAATAAATGATGTGGACAGCGACCATGCCATATAGAAATGTCGGCGCTATCGTATTGAAATCTAAAAAAATTGAAATTTTCATAATTTTTTCTTTTTTCTTTTTTTCCCATTGTGGTCGACTAGGGTCACTGGGCCTTACAGCCCCATTGAGCACGCTAATCACCATGACAAAAAAAAAAAAGAAATAAAAAATTCAGAAAAATAACAAAAATCATACGAAAAGCATTGACAGTGTCATGTAGGACAATCGATGTCCATATCGGCGATTTTCGATCAAAATTGGTCGGAATGACTAAATTAGCAAATAATCAAAATGTTCATGACTAAATTGACATCCATACAACACGATTCTGGACTTATTTTGTAATTTTCTCCTTCATTTGAAAAAGAGAAAAACTTCGATCATTTTTTTATTAAGAATCAACCGTATCCCCATTCCATTACGCACGAAGGTCATTATCCTTTGAATTGGCCCACTAGGGCCACTAAATCTTAATTGTTGCATCATTAGCAAACAAACCATAATTGAATACTTCACGTGCCGGATCCTTTATGATCGAAGAGAAAAGGACGAACATTTGATCGGCAATAACAATCTCACAAATGTCTTGTAAATTGTAGGGGTGAGCATGGTTCCAGGGTAGAACCGAGAACCTGGAACCGGAACCCGTAGGATCCGCTCTAGTTCCAGGTTCCAAGGTACGCAGGGTAGGTTCCAGGTTCCAAAAATTGAGGAACCTGTTCCAACGGGTAGGTTCCGGGTTCTACTACCTAGAACCTGGAACCTGGAACCCGGACCCTAGATTCTGAAATAAATTTTTATAATTTTCTTGGTATATATTTTTGCACAATTATACAATGTTATATGGCATCCGATGATGAGTATATAATTTGGAGTCAAACAATTTTTTATGTTTCAGGTTTCAAAAAATGATAAATGTATTCCAATAGATTGGTTTCGGGTTCTAAATGTAATCAGTACATAGCCTAAAATCACTCACATCTACTTTTTTTTAGAAGTTGTAGTGTTCACTCTCATTTTGCTTAACTAAAAATGAAAAAATAAAAGAAAATAAAAGAAATTAATAGATTCTCGGGTACCCTGGAACCGACCCTAGAACCTGTGACGGGGTAGGTTCCGGGTTCCAATGTGTGACGGGTAGGTTCCGGGTTCCAAAAAATGAGGAACCTGTTTGGATGGGTAGGTTCCGGGTTCCAAGTGGAACCTGTAGGGAACCTAGAACCGCTCACCCCTAGTAAATTGTCTTTTAGTTTCGGTATCGAAACGGAAGTACTTCGTGTAGGTCCACCGAGTCTCCGCCCAAGGAACAAATTATGACTTCAAAATAGACAGAAAGTATAGCCAAACACCTGGAGTTTCTTTGAAAATTGATTGTTCGATAAACGCATAGTAACAGTGCAAGGCAAAGTCTTGAACATAAATTCCGAAAAGGGAGCATATTTCCACCCCATTTTGACTAAGACACCTTTTTTTTTCCAGTGAACTGACCGAAATACCCTCTCTTCCCCCCCTCTCCCCACGTGTTTCAATTTTTATTCTATTGAACAAAGAAATCTAACTTTGTTTTTCCTTGTCTCTGTCATCACTTTCATAATATAAATGCTCCATCACTTCCAATAAGATATTATCTTATCTAGCATCCTCTTTTATCACTTTATCTATAGAAGGTTGTCAATTTTAATTCACGGTTTCATCTTTTGAATCACAAAAGTTATATTAAAGATTAGCAAAATCTTTTCATGATGGCATATGAATATATAATTAATTGCCTATTATTATTTTCAACTAGCTTAAGAGAAAATATATTTCAAAAAAGAAATTTCAATTTCAATTTAATTATCTAATCTATATTGACCTTGTAGGCATTTTGCTGCAATAAGTTTATAGGTTTCTACATGTAAAGATCACTTATTTTGTGTTTTCCTTTGAGTTTTTCACATTCTAATCTGAATTGTAAAATGGGGTTGAAACTCTAATTACACATCTTTCAAATTTCAAACTCACATCATATTATTTCGGTGGAAATTTTTAAGGATTTTTAATTTTGTTTCACTTGCTATGAGATTCATTCTACGCTTAATATTGATTAGTTTCTTCATGATAGAAGTAGAACAACAAGAAATGCCTTTTTTTTTTTTTCCTTGTTGTACTTATTTCTTGTTAAATATTCAGTATGAACTAAATAAACAAGTTGAACATTTCACCACGCTTCCAACAAATTATCCTTTTTCATATTTTGATCGATTTTTTTTTCCATTTTGGAGAAAACAAAAAATCAGTTTACTTCTTCCCATACGGAAAAAAGGGAAAAAAAAAAGGAAATATCATGAAATAGTTTAAAATATGAATAACATTTCTCATAAATTAGGAATGAAAGGAATTTTTTTTTACTAATAAATATAAGATGTCCATTGAAAGTCCTAAAACTTATCACAAAAATGCAATTGAGTCCTATACCTTGTAAAACGTGCAATTAAATCATAAAACTTGTTAAATTTGTGTAATTAAGTCCTTTCATTAATTCTGTCCAACTTGGCTATCAAAAATGATGATGTGGCATTCTTTTAATATTTTTTTCTCTCTTATGTAGCGATGGCGTGGTGAAAACGACATCATTTTGATCCAAATATTTTTTTAATTTAATATTTATAATTTTTAAGTTAAATTATATTTAAAATAAGATTAAAAAAAGTTAGAACCAGCCCTCCCGCTACCCTATCGACATCGTTGGGAAGTAGTGAGGGAACGGTTGGTCGGGGAGCCGAGCTCCGGCCCGGGACCGGGGGCCTAGGCAATGGTCGCAGCCCTTGCCCAAAAAGGGCAAGGGTCAAGAGGCCCCCGCTTGGGGGACGATGACCGCCGCCGACAATTTCCCCACCATAGTCGGCCCTTCCCAACATTGATGGGGGAGGTGGCCTCAAATTTCCTGTTTTAGCCCATGTCATTGCTACGTAGGAGAGAGAAAATATTTAAAAAAATAAAGTAGTATTTTTCGTTAGTCAAGTTGGACGGAATTAATGGAAGGACTATACTATACCAATTTGACAAGTTTTAAAACTTGATTACATTTTTTGCAATTTTTAGGATTTAATTGTACTTTCTTGGTAAGTTTTAGAATTTCCGGTGTAGATATCCCATAAATATATGACCAAACTTGCTATTACTAGGATATATTAGTTTGTTACATCTAAAATGTGTTTTTTTGGTCAAAAAAGTTGAGGAAATAGCGCCTCCCATTCAAAAAAACATAATTTCTTATACAGATAAAGTCTCGGTCATACGATGTACTAAGATTCAAATAATCATTTTTTTAGCATAATCAGGGTCACGAGCATTGAGGCTCAACTATCTAGAGATACATGGAACAATTTGCATGCCTTATAAATTGGCTAAGCCCACACCTACGACATGTACAGATGGCATTGACCCAAATCAGTTTTCACCCACTCAGTAGAATTTGAACTAGTGATCTTTAATTTTTTTATCTGAAAATCTCTTAATACCTCAACCAACAGCGTCAATCTTAGAGGGTCAAATAATTTAATACAATGCAATTACTTTTTGAATAGCATACTTGTGAATACTAACTTGACAACTGAGATTAGGTTTCAAGAATATCAACTAAAGTAAAGTTAAATTCAAATGTAAGGCCATTTTTCAAAACGGAAAAATTACCAAAAAAGTCCTAAATCTATTTCAATTACGTCAATTCAGTCATAAGTTATTTTTTTTTAATCAATTCAGTTCTAAAACTTTTACATTTGTGACAAATTAGTCCTAAACCTTTTGTATTTGTCTTGATTCAGTCCATCCAGTCAATTTTGATCGAAAATCGCTGTCGTGGCGCTGCCGATGCTGATATTCAAATTTTACAAAATATGTTAATTATTTTTTTCGAACTTTTTGATATTCTTATTCATTTACTCTTATTTTCCTTCTTCTTTTGTTTTCCTTCTCTGTCTTCTTCTACCAACCGCTCTCAGCGACCGAGGCGAGGGGTAACTACAATAACAACAGGAAACTATACGAAGCATTTATATTGTGGGGCTCTTTCTAATTAGGGAGCTTAGGCCACGTGCTTTGACGTCTTCTGCATTATGAATTTTGGCTGACTTGATGCAACGGACAGTGACGGGTCCCCAAAGTTGAAGCTGCCAGAGAAACATGACCACCCTTTTTCTGGAGCAGGTAAAAGAAACATTAATAATCCAGGAAGTCCAAGAACTACTACGGCTATCGCCCGTAATAAGTCGGAGGGGTACCTGGTGAAGGGAGATCTTATTTAGGAATGCCCCAGGGCCCAGGGCTTGTGCTGGTCGTATTAGGATTATTTGGTCAATATTAGTAAGCCTTGAAATCGCAATAGCTAAGAAAATAAACAGTTCTAAAGTTATTGCATTAGTAACAATTCAATCATGAACTTTTTAATTTGACTAATTTAGTCATAAACATTTTTCTCATTTGTACCAATTCAGTCCATCCAAATATTGACTATTTAATGTGGACGTGACTAGCGTTACCGTAGATATTTTTAAATTTTTTTTAAAGACTACATTTTTATTTTTTAAAATTTTCATTATTTTTAATTTTTTTAATTTTCTTTCTTTTTCCTTTCACATTGACCGGCGTGGGAGCTCTTGCTCTAGTATTAGCTATAATAAGAATATAATTTGGTGGGCGATATGAACGACTTAAATGCTTAAGGATATTTTATTTATGTGCTTGCAGATAATAAATAGTACATAAAGTCTTTCTTTAATCTGATCCCACTCGGGTACGTCCTTATCTTTTTTTTTTTTTTTTTGGACGGAAGAGTACGTCGTTATCAGAAGTGCAAAGTTCTGTCCCTCACGGGGCAGTGACAGGTGAAGTATTAAATGGTACTTTGTTTGGTACTTGTTTAATAATAAAAATATTGTAGCGATAATGGGCCGATTCAAAGTACAGTGTCCTTTTTTGACCAAAAACGTAGGATAGTGGCCTTTGATAACAACAACAAAAAAACAGGAGAGTGACCTTCGTGCCTAACTTTTTTTTTTTTAATAAAAATTTCATCCGTTAATCAAGAAAATAATCGAAAGAGTCACATGAAATGCTTTGAAACTTCCAAATAACTATATAAAAAAGAAAATACTAAAAAAAAAAAGCATATTCTTCAATCAGAAACATACTCTCATTCTCCTTCATTCTCCTTCGACATTAAGTCGTTCTCTTCTTCCGATTTAGATTTAGCTTTAGATCTAAAACTAGGAAATTTACTCTCTCGATCTAGATTTAGATATAGATTTGGAAGTTCCTTACAGATATCTAATTTGTGTTCTTTCAACATACGATGTTAGTGTTTCTTGTTTGACGATAGTGATAGGGATGTCAAATCTAGACGCTCACCGCAAGTCATTGCAATTGGTGAGAGAGTTCTATGTGTTTGCTCATCACTAACTTTGATGATTGGCCACCGAAATTTTATAGTGGCGCAATGTAATTGGGAATGGGATTTTTTATTAATTTGAAATGAACAGGTTCCGTCCGTTTTGTGAAATATAACTTTCAGGAAAATATTTTTCTGATTTTTCAATGATTGGTTCACAAAAAATAAAATAATTGAGGAAAATATTTTTCGCCAACAGAAAAGACATCTTCAAAAGTGGGGAAAAGGAAATCATTTTCCCTTTTTTTTTGCTCCCTACAGGACTTCACATTCATTTCCTTTTTAATTATTTTTTTCTTTTTGAATTTTCTTTTTTTATAATTCTTTATTTTTTATGTTATTTTTTTCCTTCCTCTATCGGTTGCCAACCATGGCAACAGCTAGTGACCTGCCACGGCCTCGCCTCACCGGCCTCAAGCGAGGGTGAGTCCTATCTCACTAGATTCGGTGAGCTCAAGCCTCGCCTCACCATCCTCAAGTGAGGACGAGCAGCAACACTCGGCCTCGTCAATTGTCGCTATGGCATGCGATTGGCAGAGGAAAAAAAAAGAAAAAGAAAAAATAAATAATTATTAGAAAATTTGAATTCTTTTTACATATTACAAAAAAATTTCACATTAGTGCCATTGTGCCACGTGGACAGCTGAGTACACATCAGCAATTTTCAACCAAACTATGCCACGGAAAATCAAAGGATGGAAAATATTTTCCTTACTAAACTACAGAAAATAATTTTCGGTTTATTTTCAGATTTCGGCCAAATACCCAAAAATATCGTCATTTTAACTTTCTAAAAAATATTTTCCAGAAACATCACATTTTTCGCGAAATAAACGGCACCTTAGAATTTTATTGATGAATGATATGGTTGTCATAGTCCACAATAAATTCTTCTACCTCTATCAAATAGTCATTTATATTTCAGCCCGTTCTGATATTTGGCACGTGTATTCATTTCAATATCCAAAGGTGGAAAGCTAAAACCATGTAATTAACTTCTGTTCCAAATGATAATCAAATCCATAACACAAACTTGAAGAAAATGGAGGTGAAAATAATCATTAGGATGCAAGTGTGAGTGAGTTGCGTTAAAAAAATTTCATATCGGAGAATCGGTGTGGTGTAGAGCAATTATTATATCACGGTTGGCTCACAACTCATTGGCTTAAGTTTTTGAGTGACTGTTGTTTCAACTAGATATGTTGACGGGCTTGAACTTGGGCTCCCTCTTAACGATCTCCTTGAATGAAAGGTATTAGACTTCTATTGCACTCATGGACGAAGAGTATCCGACTTCTGCTATGCTCTCTTAACAAATTGGTATCATAGTCAATTGTTGCGGTTTCCGAACAAGTGGGCGTTGTGGTGTAGCACCACGGGCTCGTAGATATGAAGTTGAAGTCGGGCGTTAATGTAGAATGATACTTAAATTACGGGGGAGCGGGCCTAACACTGACGCTCTTAACAATAGCTTTGTTGAAAAGCTTTGAAAATTCTGTAAGTTTTGCGTGCCAGCATTTTAACATGACAGAAACGATGTTTATGTCGGCATGATATTTATATCACCCAGACATTTAATTAATTGCCATATAAGATGAAAGGGGCTCGCCACTTGGATTCAGAGGGCTACGGTGGCTTTTCCTACTTTACATTTGACCAGCGATCAAACTTTCGTTATATTGCTCGGTTGGGTCTTTTTATGAAAATATATTTTCTTAATAATTCCAAATATATATGTATATATATAAAATTCACACGATGCTAGATCATATTATATGACGAAATTCTCTTTGTTCTATTAACATTTTAGTCAACCTTGATCTTTGATAAATTCTTTCTATGATTTGATCATGCTGATAGGTTACTTTCTTGTTAATTGTATTACTCAATTATATCTGTCTATATGTAGATTTGTTATGAAATTCCTCTAAATTTGTTATGTTCATTTGGAATTTAAAAAAATGTCTCAATTCTCTAAATGAAAAGTTCTTGCCTATTGCCATACTATTTTGACCCTTCTATGTTTGAAGTAATTTAAAAGGGTCGAAGTGCGGGTACATAATATCAACTACCTGTAAATAAATATTATGGGTTATCAACATTTTCTTATCTATTATTACTATGTATGTAGGTGTCCTAATTATGAGGCATAACATTTGAACTTAATTTACTCTTTTTCCCTGAGACCGGCAGTTGTGTTTTCCCAATGCAACATACTTGTCCCTAAAGAACCAAGGTCGAAAAGATTATAAAAAAAAAATCCTGATCATAACTTATCATATTCTCCAAAACACTTGCGAACTACTTTGATTTTCCATAGTGAAGGCTGACGCCAATGACAAGTTGCTAGAGATGTAGGGCGCCATTATTTCGAGTCAAACGTTACGTCGTTTGCGTTCCCCGTCACGGAGGACCCGACAGGCGATGCCATTAAATTCATTTTGTTTGCTCGTGATTCAATCAATGAATGTTTAGCAGCCATAAGGGGCCAATTCAACAGAGACTGACCTTTTGATGGAGATTGGTGTGGAAATTCTAACAGTCTCCAACGTTGATCTGCGAATGTTGAGTGGTGACAATATGAAGTAATTGAAGACCGGGCCTCCAATCTAGAATCACTCAGCTCATCTCAGCGCCATAATTTCACAGAGGTCCTTTTGTTTATGTTAATTTGTGACTTATATTCCAGTGAGGGCCGCTTGATTATTGACCCAACACAGTTCCCTTTCCATTTTTGGATTCGGATTGACTAGTAATGATAATCATAAATATTATACTTGTCTTTCTTCGTCTTTTCAAAAATGGAAAAGCTTGAGTAGACTTTCAACTTTGCATAGATTCTCCGTTAAAACATCGACGCGTTATATGACCGACTGATATTTCAAGATGGCAAATGCCGCCGCCACCACTTGCATTGTGACTGCATCTCCTTCTTTAGGGGTGAACATAGTTCTAGGATAGAACCAGGAACCGGAGAACCGAACCGGCGGTTCTAGTTCCGTTCCAGGTTCCAGTAAACTAGGATCCGGTTCCCGGTTTCACATTTTTAGGAACCGCGGGTTCCTGTTCCGGTTCTCTGTTCTCGATGGAACCGAACCGGAACCGGACCCGGACCCGAAACCCGAGTGTCTAAAGTTCTAAACCCTAGTTTCAGCTTTCTAGTTTCTATTTTCATCTGTCGTTTCTTAGTTCACTTTTTCCTCTCAACTCAGCACGCTTAGTTTTCAGATCTCAAACTCTTGCTTCCTTGGCTATCATCGTTTCCCAAGTCTCATCTGTTTCTTAATTCCTTGCCGACTATCACTGTGGCCGACCGTGTGAAGGCACAAGTGACGAGCTCCTTTGCAACGGTTTTGCTAAAGGACGGTTCAATAAAAAGAAAAAAAGAATAAACCATCCCGATTTACTTCTAGAAATCGAAAGGCGAGCTCAAGGAATCGGCATAAATCTGCTACCACAACCGATTTCAAGCCCTTGGGGAAGGAGAAAACTTGCTATCCCTCTCCCTTTCTCGAGCCATCGAAGATTTGAACTTCGAAGGTACTCTAGAGAGTAACAAAAATGATATTTGATGTAATCTAATTATATTAATTTGTCATTTCGTTTAATTTCAGGTTGTTAAATTTCGAGTCTTGTGCGATCAGAAGGGAGGCTCGGGATAAGCTATATGTATGTGGTTTTTCAATTGGCAATTTATGTTTGTTTCATCACATCATGATTTGTAATTAGGATGATTGGCTTAAGCTTGATTCTCCTTATGTATGCTCTCTTGAGAAATCCGATCCAAGTCTATCACGCCCCCTCCTTTAGGATATTTTTATCCGGGCTATATCTCATCTATATCTCCATTTATCCTATCTCGGACATCTACGAAATACAGGATATGATAAAACATATCATATCCTGATTTTTATCCCAACGACCAAACACAATCAATAATAAGAAAACAAAAACAAATTCCTAAAAATTTAAAAGTCTCTCCTCCATCATTCCTCTTATAACAACTTATCTATTCTTGTCCCTCGTATCTCAAAAGTTTACTTTCTTTGTGCCATTTTTATTTTTTAGTTTCCTTAGTCTAAAACGTTTATCAATAAAACATTTATCAAGTCTATTTATTCACTATATTCTAGAATTTATCCTTTGTTTTTTTCTTACTATTGGCGAGAGCTTTTACGTAGAGAAGGTAAGACATTATAAGAATATCTAGGAACACACTAAAAACATCATACACAATGATACATCTTGATATTTTTTTGTAAACACTTCATTGATGATATCACTGGCATTTAAAAAAAAAATCTTCTTTTATGCAATGTTTTCATTTAATTGAGTTTCATCTTTTAAAGTTCAAGTTGGATAATCTAACTGTGATTTTATCTTGGAAAATCTTTAAAAAGCATTTTTTTTGTTGTTGCCCTCCATCATCCCATTATGTGTAGTAGAAAACCGATAGAAGGAGTTCGATTGTGTTATGCGCAACAAAGTAAAAATTTGTAAAAGTAGTTTTGTAAAAATTTGTCTGATTTAATTTCTTTTCTAGATTGTGCTTGATAATTTATCCATAAAATTGCTCGATCCAGTATAAAAGAAGTAGATTTCTTGGGAATTGAACTTATCGACAAAACAAATATTTATGGAAGCAAAAAATAATGCCTTTAATATGCATGGGACACCTACAATAAATAAAAATAAACATGTGAAATGCTGAATTATGGTAACTAAATCCTATTTGAAATAAAAAGAAAACTAAAAATAAAAGGAAAGTAACTAAATTCGTGGCCACCACTTTGAATTACAGTTGAATGATTATTGGTAATCTTGTCTTTCTAGTGAAATTGGGTGGATTAGTTATCTATGGATGAAAATAGTGTCGCCCTTAAAAAAACTTAAAAAGAGAATAACTTGGTAAACAATTTTTTTTTTGTTTGGTCATTCTTTAAAATGTACCGACGATGACGTTAGACTTTCAAGGTGGAATGCCATCTTTGGCTATGAAGTCTTTTTCGACTTCAGCTGTTCAATGTGGACGACGTAGCTTTGAAACGTGAAATGACATTCTTCTCCTTGATAAAACGATGTTAATAACGAGATCATAGCAGAAAATAATATAGCTTTGAAACATGAATTGACCTTCCTGTCTACTAAGGTTCTCTAAGTCATAAATTATTCGGGTATAAACAAACGAAACGTGGAATTTGTGTTGATGCCTAAATTTTGATTAATCTATTTTTTGCATAAAAATTATAAAAAATCATCTCACATATTTATTTTTAGCGTACATTGCATTGGCATATAATCGGGCAAGCAGAACACTTAATTTAGCATGCGTCTAGACTATGCACGGGATGGAAAAATACACCGAGAAGATTTGAAACTTCAAGGACTGTATTGCAAATACTTAAAATTTCAGGGACCGTATTGCAAATACTTGGAACTTCAGGGACCGTATTGCAAATACCAAAAGAAGATGAAGAAGGGAAGATGATGAAGGGAAGATAATGAAAAGAAGATGAAGAAGGGAAGATGATGAAGGGAAGATAATGAAGGGAAGATGAAAATGGAAGGTGAAGAAATGAAGATGAAGAAGGGAAGATGAAAATGGAAGGTGAAGAAATGAAGATGAAGAAGAGAAGATGAAGATGGAAGGTGAAGAAATGAAGGTGAAGAATGAAGGATGAAGAACTTTGCCTATAAAAGAGAGAGCTCTTGAGAAGAGTTTTAGAAGGGGGAAGTGGAAGAGAATTAAAAGAGAGAGCTCTTGAGAAGAGTTTTAGAAGGGGGAAGTGGAAGAGAATTAAAAGAGAGAGCTCTTGAGAAGAGTTTTAGAAGGGGGAAGTGGAAGAGAATTGAGAAAGAGAGTAGAAGAGAATTGAGAGAGTTTTTTTAGGAAGAGTGGAAGAGAATTGAGAGAGTTTTGAGAGAGTTTTTGAGAAGAATTTTTAGAGAGGAAAAAGAGAGTTCTTGAGAAAAATCAGAAGAGAAAATTCGAGAGTGAAGAAAAGTGTTTTAGTCGAGCATCATCTTCGACGAGTCCCGACACATATTTCGCCCCTCGCAACCCAACAACGCCATTGCTTGCCATTTTCGACGACAGCCGCGTTCTTCCAGCTCCGAGATCTTGAAGGGAACTATAACGTGTATGTGAGTAAGATTTTGTGTAATAGAAGGTAATCCTTTCCATCTCGATCTACAAAAATGTAATCGTTTGGTGTGAACATTCGTTTGTTTATTTTAGACATGCCACGTGTTCCAAATTTTAGCATTATTACATGTTAATTTATTTCTGTAAATACTCGTGATTGGCTGCGTTTTCTTTCTTTCTAAATCACCCATGGTGTATATCGTACAAAGTTCAATGTTTTACATCCCCATAAAAAAGAAGAAAAAACCAAAAAAATTGCATCTTTGAATTTCAAGTAAAATCCATCAAAATTGCCAAATCAAATATTTTTCATGAAAATGGTACCGAAAGGGCGTTAGAGAAATCTGACGTAACCAAATCCCCGAATTCAAAATCTCCGGTTCGCGGAAATAAGATAGTTTTCTCCCGCTATTTTATTTAGGTTTCTAATCAACCTACCGAAAATGATTAGTGGCGACTCCAATTCAAAACACGTTGCATGTTAATTATTTGAATCTTAAGTTGCGATTTGGTATGGACTTGGGAGAGTCCGAGTTAGGTTAGTTAATTAATTAACCTGATAATCCATTAGCCCGAAAATAAACTCGTTTATTTTGAAGGTCGCGACAGCTTGGCGACTCCGCTGGGGACTCAAAGAGGACTTAGGCCAGATAATTTCATGAAAAAGGAATCACTTGATTTGGCAAACTTTGGTTGAATTCTCATTCTTAGGTGTTAAATGTTTTTGCAGATTGGGAGTTATAAGGGGAGGAGTGATTGGCTAACCCTTTGTTTTGCAGGCTTGGTGAATTGGAATTGTGATTTAACTTTTGAATCATTGAAGCGGTGTTTGCTTTTAATTGTTGTGCATGATTTATCGTCTTTGCACTACACCGCACACAACCCGTGACCGGACCCGAGTCACACTAATAGTTTTAAGATGGTATTTAGATGGTCCTTTAACCTTGGCGGTAAGGCTTCGCTAAAGGTTATCCCATCCGGATCCCGAAAATTTTTTCAAAAAATGGCTCAAGGGTCGTTCTTATGCACGTGAGGCTACGATGCATGAGAATTGCCCTTGTCGACCGAACCAAGCCGAAATGATTGGACCCGACTAGTCATGACTATTGTACGCGAGGTTGCGACTAGTCATGATGACTGTGCGCGAGGCAGCGACATGTCGTTTCGTTCATCGTTTCACTTTGCAAAAGCCTTTTGGATAGATAGAATAAGATTTAAACTCACAATTCATGCGCATGTCTTTGTGATTGGCATTTTCTTCGTATGAGAGGTAATTTCTCGTCTCTTGTACCCTGTTATCTCATTTTTATTTTGGGTCGGTCCATGGTTTAGGTTGATTGTTTAGAAGTTTCTTTGTCTTATTTCCAATTTCGCACTTTGCTTCTGTAGCTTTTACAATTTCATCAGCTGTCCTCAATTCTGATTTAGCTTATTCCTGTTGTGTGATTTTTACTAAATTCTACGGTCGAGCTTTGAGTAAGTGCCAAACACGAAAGTTGTAGACCTATGTTTCAACTAATATCTTGCAAAATTTCAGAATTAAATTCATAATTTAAGATGGCCCTTCGTTTTTTCAACAACATGCGGTTATAACAGTTTTCTGAACATGATTGTTTTGGAAAGACACATTAAACTGATTTGATCCGCGCATTTTTAGTCTGATTGGCCAACATAAAAGTTGTTCATCATCTTCTCAACTATAAGCTCGTAAAATTTGGACATGTTTTGATCAACGTACGAATTAATACGAATTTTTTCGTAAAAGCGGACAAACTGAAAATTACATGTTTCAATCCTTTGGTCATAATCACTTTGTTTGAGTCTAGAGGGATGCCATGGGCCGGCTCGCTATTCTTGCTCCCTGTACTAATTTTGGGTTTGTGTACAGGTAATTTATCAGGGATCCTCCACATATTACTCGATCGATCGCGAAGAGGATGGCCAACATCAATACTACCGTCCGTGTTGCCCTGGATGAGAAACTTGGCTCCTTGACCGAGCGCTTTGAAGGGATGATGTCCCGAAAGATGGAGGAATTGATGGCCGCCTTCACCGCCAAACTTCAATCAGCCGCTGCCGACCCGCCGCTTCCTGCTCTAGTTCCTCCTACGGACAACTTCGGTAAAGCCCCGGAAGCTACTCCCTATCCGACAATGCCGCTAGAGGATGTGATCGTCACGGGCGTGAACTCGAGCACGCCGTCCGTAGTCCCAATCCCTCAAGCCAACCCCGTGGCCCCCGGGTTGAATGGTGATACGGTCAAACTGTTGGCCCAAATGGAACAGAGGATCCGAGAGGTTGAGGGGACTCACAACATACCCCGGATTGACCTGTCTGTCTTTTCAAAGGTCACGGTGCCAGAGAAGTTCAAGATGCCCGACTTTGAGAAGTATGATGGGACTTCCAACCCGGTTCAGCATGTCCGAAGCTGTCACAAATGTCAGATTCATGGTAACAAGATTAATGTCCCTCCAAACGAGTTGCATCGGTTATCCGAACCATGGCCGTTTTCTATGTGGGGCATTGATGTTATCGGCCCTATCAATCCTAAAGCATCCAATGGCCATCGATTCATCTTGGTGGCGATTGACTATTTCTCCAAATAGATCGAAGCCGCATCCTATTTAGCGGTCACGGCACGAAATATCGTGAATTTTATCCGCCGGGATATCATTGCTCGATACGGTTCACACGAAGCTATAATCATCGACAATGGCTCGAACTTAAACAACAAGCTAATGGACGAATTGTTCAAGATCAAGCATCCGAACTCTTCCCTATATCGTCCTCGGATGAATGGAGCAATAGAAGCCGCCAATAAGAACATCAAGAAAATCTTAGCGAAGACGGCTGAAAATTATCGCGATTGGCATGAGAGGTTGCCATTTGCACTTATGGCGTATCGGACCTCGATCCGGACATCTACTTGGGGCAACCCCGTATTCTCTTGTATATGGAATGGAGGTCTGTTCTACCGGTTGAAGTGGAAATTCCTTCCTTACGTATACTTGTCTCAAGCTATCTTGTCGAAGGCCGAATGGATCCAAGCAGAGGGCGAGCCAATTGAATCACGATCGATGAAAAGAGACTTAAGGTTATATGTCATGGCCAGGTGTTATCAGCAGAGGGTTGCTAATTCATTCAACAAAAAAGTTCGGCCTCGATATTTTCGGATCAATGACCTGGTCTTGCGAAAATTGTTGCCAATGGTCCCACTCCCGAAGGGAAGTTCGCTCCAAACTATGGTGGTCCATATATAGTAAAGAAGGTGCTCCCTGGTGGTGCTTTGATTCTAGCCGAGATGGATGGTCGTGTCTTTACCAATCCAAGTCAATTCGATGCTGTAAAAAAATATTATACTTGATTTACTCTCATGTTTTCATAATCGAGTTATAATATTAAGACAGATTCGCGAGTTGTTCACATTCGGGCATTCGTTTGTTGAGAGATTATTTCAAATGGGGGTTTCTCCGGCCCAATTGAATTGATCATCGGGAGCGTGAGATTTACATATCCACAAAGTAAAGGGGTTATCTTGCAAAAAAAATATGACGACCAAGATAAAATCTGACAAGATATGGAAGAAGGAATAATGCGAAAGCAAAACGCAAATGAGCAAAAACTTGCATCCATTTCATTCAGCGGGAAACCTTACAAACGGATCATCGGGGTGGGAACGTAAAGCCAAACCGAACCCTAATGAGCATCACAAAGGAGTTTAACCGACTCTCCATACAGTTGATGCTCCGCCTACACCGATCGTTTCGAGAATCGAGATCCGCCGGCTTAAAGAGGAGGAGCTCACATTTCTCTTTAAGCTTGGCCACCCTGTCCTCGTGATACTCGGCAGCAGATTCCAAGTCATGGATCAGCATTCTCCCGCTGGCTATATCCAGGGTCAGATCGTCCAGCCTTTCTTCCAGCCATGTGCATTGGAATTTCAAAACGATATCAAGCGGATCACGCTCGAAGATGGTCCGGGACATGGCCAAACGTTCCACCAAGTTCCCCCTCTCACGAATCGGCAGCGAGACTTGTTCATTACCATAGTCAAGGGCTTTCTTATGATTGTCGGCTACAAGACTGGCCAACACCAAGCTGTCCGACCGATCCCGATAGCGAGCTCTCACAAGATGAGCCAAAGTAACATCTTGATGAGCAAGATGGTAAGCCTCCAGGAAGTTAGTGAAGAGGGTAGGGAAGATCCTATATTCCTTTTCTAACTCGGTACCTTGAATAGAAACGGTGTCCATATCCGTAAATATGAGACGGATTTCGGTTTCGACCTCCGGATGGTTGGCTATATAAGAGTAGCCCTGGCCTAAGAGATTATAAAGTTTCTCCCATTTGGTCAAAACTTCAGCCGAGAAGACGCGTGCGGGGAGGGAGGCCATTGTTGCTGAAGCCGCTAAAAAAGAGTGGATGCGAAAGAGTGCTTAGAAGGTTGGAGATGAAGATATGAAAGCGATAATCGTCTCGGCGTTAAATCCTAATTTAAAGGGCAGAAAAAGTTATAGCAATAATTATTGTGGGGGCCGAGTTAATTATCCGGGCAAAACTACAGACGTTTCGTCCGTGAATCACGGATCTACCATCTCGAGGCTCACCAATTCGAAAAAGTTGCGAAATGACTTAAAGGTCTCGCCATATTAAAAGAGGGACAAGCATACTGCAGAAAAGATTTGAGGGTCCCAGCATGTCAGAAGGAAATGAAGAAGACAGAGCGGGAAACACGAAATCTTGGGAGAAGCACTGGCTTAGTGGTTTTCATCCACGTTAAAAGGGAGGCTCGGAACATGCATGTTTACTCGGAAGAATTTGGAGAGAGTAAGCATACAGCGGAGAATAGAGTGAACAAAAGGCAAGTAAGAAGTATTTCAATCCAACATGTTTGGAGGCTACCAAAGACTTACCGGAGGCAACCAACTTAGACATCCCCGAGAATGAACCGCTGAATTTCGAGGCCGGATCCAGCCAGAAGCCGTAAAACCCAACTCCCTTGGCGGTGAAGTTCAAGATCTCGATAACAAGCAACAACAATAGCAGCAGCAGCAGCCGTAGTCAACCCCTTAAAAGAAAACATCAAATCAAAGAGCTCGAAGCTGCCTTTAAGGAGTGCCCTTACGTGAACGGGAAACGAAAAAATGAGTTGAGCCGGAAGCTAGGAATGGAGCCCTTGAAGGTCAGGTTTTGGTTTCAAAACAAGCGGGCCCGAGTGAAGGTTCGAAGTGAAAGTCATGAACTTGCGTCTCTAAAGGAAGAAAATGAAGAGCTTCGAGCAGAGATCAAGAGGTATAGGGATGCTCTTAACATCGCTATTTGCCATGTCTGCAGCAACCCCATCACCTTTGGTGGCATGTTCCTTGATGAGCCACATCCGAGCATTGAAAATGCTCATTTATCGATTCATCCTCCCGAGCAAGTTCTCGCACAATCGGATTTCGTTGGGGATACATCCCGGAAAGTTGGCCTTGCGGAGGCGTAACCGATGCCCTTCGAGGGAAGTGACATGCATCACTACAATTGGAGTTTCCCCGATGTCACGATCGGCCAATTCAACACCGATGAAACTCCGAATCAGTAGCCTACATGAAGCTTGAGTTTTTATTATGGGCTTTCAAAATATCACTCTTTTGAGCATTACTAGCCAGCCCTTACGAATCCTCAAGGGGAGTAGGGATGCACGAATGAATGTACTGTTTGTTACGGAGTCCCCATGTGAGACATTCTTCTTTTTACGCCTAGAGTTAATCCGAGGGCAAAGAACAAGTACTATCCATGAATATCATCATGCTTAAATGCGTGAATTCCTTGTCGATTTTATCGAATGCCGAAAAGAAAAGCATTGAAAGCCTTCACATAGGTAAATGCGAAAAGGTTTGAGGAGGGAAATAATTGTCTCGTTCGGAGAGAAAGCGAAAAGATTTGAGGGCTCCTCCATATCAGAAAAGAAAAAAGATGACAGATTGAGTGAGAGACAAGAGTTATTACGAAATGGATCCAAGGCACCAAGACCAGAAAGGAGAGAAAAAGCTGTCCTTTTTCGTAGGGAAAGCGAGAACCTATATGCGAGACTAACGGATCAGAAAAAAGTTTATAAAGAACTTGAAGTCTCCATGCACCTAATGACCTCCAGAACTCGTCACGAAAGGTCATCGTCGCTTTTGTGATTTTCGGGCAATTTGTTTTTGCAAGTCCAAAAACATCTAAAGCCCAGACTCTGGTCGAGATACCCATTTCGGTCTACATATGGAAGGTTTTAAAAGAAGTACACGTTCATTCCAGGCGGAAATATGGGAAGCTTCCTATCCCGAGGATCTGCGAGTCATGGCCATTGATGGCAACCCCGTTTCCCTCTCAATCCTCGTTGCTATGCTGAAAAAGTGCATGTACAAGGTTTCAGCTTATGCGAAAGCAACGGAAGCCTTACAAGTGCTGAGGCAGTACAAATATGATTTTGACATCGTCGTCACAGCCATGGTAGGGATCGACATGGACGGTCTCAGTCTCTTAAAGATCATTGATTCTGAGTTGAATATACAGGTCATCGTAGCATCGGCAAGTGATGATCAGCAGTTCATAACGAGGGCCATATTGCATGGTGTTCGATACATCCTAGAGAAGCCGCTCTGCGTTCGAGTGCTCCAAAACATTTGGCAGCATGCTGTAAGGAAGCAATTACTCGAACAAAAAAACTATGGCCAAGCCGACGACGACGATTTTGTCGAAAAGAAAAGGCCCCTTTGGTCCGCCAAGCTTCATTCTATATTCATTGAGGCGGTTCGACAGCTAGGAATCAATTCAGCACGACCAATGGCTGTACACGGAATAATGAATATAGACGGACTCACCATGCAAAGTGTCACGAATCACCTTCAAAGGGTTAGAGATAAGTCGAGGAAGCACGATGCAGGTTGGGACCAACACGACAGACCAAAGTTGATTGGAAGATCAATACCGGGAAAATCTACCGAGCAAAAGGTACTCGGCCACTTCCCAATCAAGAATACATGTCATACCAACCTTCCGCTGGTGGTTCTAGCAGCGCACCAGGTTGATCATCCCTACAAGTTTCCGAGCAACGGCGGAAGTTCAAGCTCAAGGGGTCGATCGCTCACGGTGAAAACAAAGTGGGAAATCCGTCGCTAGTGTTAGCAAGTAACACTACCCAATTCGAGTATCAATCGGAAGATTACTTTGATGATGAGCTCACCACATTGATCGCCCGGTTCGAGCCGAAGGACCTCCCGAGTTGTGATCCGAAGCAAGTGATTATGGATCCTTGAACAACGATCGTTGGTGTATAATCCAAGACAAAATCGATCGATCATTGGAATGGCCAAGCAAGAGAGGTGGAACCAATCTCGCATGAATACTTCTTTGATTCCATGTATAGTTCCCTGCGTGGGATATTTTTTTTACTTTCTAGCTGTCTAGAATTTGCCTAGAGTTAAAGGGCGAATTTTCTCCTCCCTTATCAAATGCGTGAGTTCCTTGTTAAGCTAGGCTCGTAGCAAATCAATTTGTGGACGACGCCCCTGAACATCCGTAAAGAGAGATTCCGAATAGCCTTACTTAGGAGAATACGAGTAAAAGACCAAGCGGGCTCAAAGATGGGTAACTCCGTATCGTCCCAATTGGCTCTCGGTCATTCCAAACTCTAAATTATGCTTATTTTATTCTCGACGGGGATTGCCAACCTGTTTTGAGAACAATATAGCAAAAAGCGAACCAACCGTGGACGCCAACATCACCATAGCCTGGTGGTTGGGGGAATGACAGTGGTCCGAGGCGTCCCAGGTTCGATCCCGGGATTTGGTATAAATGTACAAAGATTAATAAAAACCTTTTTGCTTCGCAGTTCAATGCCGATTGGAGCTCAGCCCGGATGGTTACAAAACCGGAGAGATAACATCCCGGACATACAATCCGATCCAGATGAATCGATCTTTTCAAATTCAAAGTTTGCAAGGAATACGTACAAGGGTAAAGCGGTATCGTTTCAACTCGTTTAGAACATGAGAACGTACATTAATGCTTTCCCTTTTGATTTTTACAGGGTCATCGCCTTTCCGGATAGGGAAGTATCCATTCTCCCCGAAAAATTAATGAAATAAGAAATTCCCGGAGCCTTTGACAATCTCATGTTTCGAACCGGATAATGAAGTTTTGCAACTCATTTGCATGAGCAGGGGCAACTCCCAATCCACGCCCCTAAGAAGTTTCTTATTTGCTTGCGAATTCCGTCCACCAAGATAAAAAGTTGCTACATTTTATATGCTCAAAAACACTCATACATTGCATAGTTTGCGCATGACTGTTCCTCATGTTTAATTTACCAACTCTGAATAAGGAATATGAACTACATAAGATACATCGAATGTATGGAATGGGGGAGGGCAGGATGATGAAAGGCAATCCTTTCCCAAACACGTCCAATTTTTTCCGGGCGAGATGAACGGTGGCAAAATTCCGCATTCCCCGAGGTAAAGAGTTTTCTCGCAAAGGTACGATAACCGGAAGTGACGGAGGCGTTCATTTCTCTATCCTAAACACTACAGGTTATCCATTGATTACCCATTTTGAGCGGTGGTTTCATTTCTTTACCCCTGTCAAGAACCACCCTACATCGGGGTCCAGACGAGTTAATTCTAACATTAATCTGCGGGTGTTTCTTTGCATTTATACTCGAATTTTAATTCAAGTGCCTTAGGATGATGAAGAGCATTCTCTTCTCTATCCTATACACTTCATTCTTTGCATAGCCCACTTGAGCCTGCAAATTCATTTCTTAAACCCCCGTTGGTGATCATTTGCTCATTCCAAAGGCGAAGATAGCATTTTCCCAAGGATTAGAATTGGAGATGGTCGAGTCAACAGAGAATTCCCGAATGATCATTATGCTTGTTGTAATTCCTGGTCCAAAGTCATGGGATTGTAAAAAAAAGGAGAGGCAAACTCAGCTTAAAGGAGAAGGGCCCGCTCTCAAAAAAAAAAAAAAAAAAAAAAAAGCAAAATAAAGAGATGTCGAAGGGCTCTCAAAGAAAAAGGAAAAGAAATCTTTTCTAGAAAAAAAGAAGAAAAAAAGAAAAATGAGAGTCGGGAGTAAGAAAAGCAAAGGCCGATCTCATATGAAAATTTCAAGCATAGGAAAAGCAAAGTGCCTACCAAAAGTAAGGCCAATGCACATTCATTTGTAAAGTACTTCTGAATTTTGAATGTACATTTTTGCATGTTAAGTTGTAAATTCCATGTACATGTTTGCATTGTGTCTCTTGCAAATCCTTGACAGACACTTGTTGTGAAGAAGACTCCCCAAGAAATCGGTTTGTAAAGTGCAATTTTCAGTAGAAAACTATCATCCCTCATTCAATGATGGTATTCTTTTCAAGACATTTCCAAGACCAAGATCGGTGACTAGTCGGCGATGATCACCAACGTCAAGCCCCTTCTCATTTAATTTTCGAGCCAAAACGAGCCTTTTCGTTCCTCGGTCCCCAATCCTAGCCTACGTTATAACCCTCCAAAGTCTCTTCGATTAGGGCACTTGAGTTAACGTAGAGTTAAATGATTTTAAGCATCACTCGAAGAAGTTCGAGCAAGATTATTTCTCTCTCATTTTTGCAGGATTCTTGACTTGTAAATCCGGAGCAAATGATGAAGAAATTCATTTCAAGCAACCTTGACTCAACCGGAGTCCCCTTTGTAAACCTTTGACCTAGCTCTCATTACGGTCCTAATCAAGACCTCCCAGATCGACTCGGTCGTATCAATTGCGAGATTACTTGGATCCTTATCGAATGCGATGATGGAAAGATTGAGTGATTTCTCTTGAATCCCGCAGACGGGATAAATAGCTTTTCTCGAGAGTGAGAGAAAGCCCTTTCGGACTGAAGTCCCCCATTCAGCTCACATTTGAGGTATTCGTAATGTGAGAACCTCCCTGGACAAAATTGGTAATGCAAACTTGACAGAATGGTTATGCATGAACCATAGTATGAGTGATTGCATTATACTCATTGTTGAATATGTTTGTGTGTGTTACCTCGACATTCTATGATAGGTAATACATTCCCGATGTTCGAGTTCCCTCCCAAGGTCTCGAAATTCATCCAAGGATTATTGAATGAGCAAGTTTTTTGGCAAATGCCTACTGTGCACGATACAAACAATCCGCTTCGTTCCTTGATTAATCGTTTGGAGAACCCGGGTAAGTTTTCTGAACCCCTTTTTAAATTAACAACTCTTCTCATGATAGTTGTTATGATTCAATTCAGGCAATATGCCCCTTTTGTACTTATCGATTCCATTCGATGGTGCTCCTATCAAATATTGTTCAATTCGGGCAATATGCCTCTTCGTCAAGTCGTGTAGACATATGCACCGGCGATCTTGACATCTTATCAAATCATAACGACGTAGCTCTTATGGTTTCAATCTCGGGGCGTGAAGACATATGCACCGGCGATCTTGACATCTTATCAAATCATAACGACATAGCTCTTATGGTTTCAATCTCGGGACGTGAAGACATATGCACCGGCGATCTTCACATCTCTTCAAATCATAACGACGTAGCTCTTATGATTTCAAGATCGAATCACGAAGACGTATGCACCGGTGATCTTGACCTTTAGTCGGCTCATAATGACATAGCTCTTATGATTTTCGGCTCCTTTATCAAATCATGAAGACATAAGCACCCATATTTTTGATCCAAACCAAATCATAACGACGTAGCTCTTATGATTTTGGTTCCCCTTTATCGAATCGTGAAGACATATGCCTGGCGATTTCGACATTTAATCAACTCACAACGACGTAGCTCTTGTGAACTTGATCCCACTTCTTTCGACTCACAACGACGTAGCTCTTGTGATCTCAAACGACACACATATCTTGCGCTGTCTTGCATTAGGGAGAAGTCTCCGATAACAGATAGGCCAAATACCTTAAAATCCTTGCATCCGCAAAAAGAAGCTTGGAAATTAAGAGAACCATTAGCTTACGAAAAATTTGGTAAAACAGGTATTCTTGTATGCGATCCATGTGCAGGTTTCTCTAACATGAAAAAGGGAAATTATGACACGTGTTATTTACAGTCTTGCATATCATGCATCACTTCATTACATAAAAAAATGGGATTAAAACTCCCGCCAAAAAGTTCATCCATAATTTGCACTGTCAAAATTTAGGATTCAATTTTGTCTTTGAGCGGAACCTCTACGAGCCTCCACTCAAAGAGGGGCAACTGTTGATGCCTAAATTTTGATTAATCTATTTTTTGCATAAAAATTATAAAAAATCATCTCACATATTTATTTTTAGCGTACATTGCATTGGCATATAATCGGGCAAGCAGAACACTTAATTTAGCATGCGTCTAGACTATGCACGGGATGGAAAAATACACCGAGAAGATTTGAAACTTCAAGGACTGTATTGCAAATACTTAAAATTTCAGGGACTGTATTGCAAATACTTGGAACTTCAGGGACTGTATTGCAAATACCAAAAGAAGATGAAGAAGGGAAGATGATGAAGGGAAGATAATGAAAAGAAGATGAAGAAGGGAAGATGATGAAGGGAAGATAATGAAGGGAAGATGAAAATGGAAGGTGAAGAAATGAAGATGAAGAAGGGAAGATGAAAATGGAAGGTGAAGAAATGAAGATGAAGAAGAGAAGATGAAGATGGAAGGTGAAGAAATGAAGGTGAAGAATGAAGGATGAAGAACTTTGCCTATAAAAGAGAGAGCTCTTGAGAAGAGTTTTAGAAGGGGGAAGTGGAAGAGAATTAAAAGAGAGAGCTCTTGAGAAGAGTTTTAGAAGGGGGAAGTGGAAGAGAATTAAAAGAGAGAGCTCTTGAGAAGAGTTTTAGAAGGGGGAAGTGGAAGAGAATTGAGAAAGAGAGTAGAAGAGAATTGAGAGAGTTTTTTTAGGAAGAGTGGAAGAGAATTGAGAGAGTTTTGAGAGAGTTTTTGAGAAGAATTTTTAGAGAGGAAAAAGAGAGTTCTTGAGAAAAATCAGAAGAGAAAATTCGAGAGTGAAGAAAAGTGTTTTAGTCGAGCATCATCTTCGACGAGTCCCGACACATATTTCGCCCCTCGCAACCCAACAACGCCATTGCTTGCCATTTTCGACGACAGCCGCGTTCTTCCAGCTCCGAGATCTTGAAGGGAACTATAACGTGTATGTGAGTAAGATTTTGTGTAATAGAAGGTAATCCTTTCCATCTCGATCTACAAAAATGTAATCGTTTGGTGTGAACATTCGTTTGTTTATTTTAGACATGCCACGTGTTCCAAATTTTAGCATTATTACATGTTAATTTATTTCTGTAAATACTCGTGATTGGCTGCGTTTTCTTTCTTTCTAAATCACCCATGGTGTATATCGTACAAAGTTCAATGTTTTACATCCCCATAAAAAAGAAGAAAAAACCAAAAAAATTGCATCTTTGAATTTCAAGTAAAATCCATCAAAATTGCCAAATCAAATATTTTTCATGAAAATGGTACCGAAAGGGCGTTAGAGAAATCCGACGTAACCAAATCCCCCGAATTCAAAATCTACGGTTCGCGGAAATAAGATAGTTTTCTCCCGCTATTTTATTTAGGTTTCTAATCAACCTACCGAAAATGATTAGTGGCGACTCCAATTCAAAACACGTTGCATGTTAATTATTTGAATCTTAAGTTGCGATTTGGTATGGACTTGGGAGAGTCCGAGTTAGGTTAGTTAATTAATTAACCCGATAATCCATTAGCCCGAAAATAAACTCGTTTATTTTGAAGGTCGCGACAATTTGGAAATTTTTTTCTTAATTTAGGGGGATTAAATAAACTCAATTAGGACCTGCATGGTAACTATTCTCATTTTCTTATTATGATTCTGGGAATAAAAAAGGATAAGAATCGCAATTGGTAATGCAAATAAATTTGATTTTGATTACGTTCCCGTAATCGGTTTTAGAGCAAAATTCGGAACAAAAAAAAAGTTGGTACTAGAAAAAAGAATCACTTTTGAGAATTACAAAACAAAATGAAGTCTCACATCTCTCACTTTTCCCTTTCGGATCTCTCTTCACTTTTCCCTCAACCTAATAAAAATAAAAATAAAAAAATTCAAAAAAATTGAAAAATTTTAAAAAAATCACAAAAAATTTAGAAAATCCCTAAAAATAGAATAAGCTTATATTAGGCTAGTTTGACCTCATTTTCATAAATTTGGGCCTAAATTTTCTAGATTTCATAGATTTCACTCTTCTGCAAAAATGTCACAGAAGAAGATGACATCCAACATGTGGATGATAACATATATACTCATAGCCGTGCGTCACAAAATGTAAACATCTGTACGTGACGCTAAAGTCAAACAGCCACTTGGATTTAGGACAGAAGCTGCAAAATGATAGTGAAGTACTTGTACTTCGTATCAAGGAGGATGATTTTTTTTTTGTCGGTGGATAATTTGATTATTCGGCTGCTATGTTTGTATGTATTTTGGACAACACAATATTTAAAGAAAAAAAAATGAGTTCTTAATATGGGAACTATCCCATGCTTCAATCAAACTTCAAACGTAATGTATTAAAATTTGTGTTTCTTTTATGACATGCTAAAAAAAAATAATGTATTTTAAATTATTTTAGTGTGCATTGAAAATTAGTCTTCAATTTATGATGAAATTTTACAAAGTAACTACATAGTTATTTGACTTAAATGAAAAAATTTGGAAGAGAAACAGTTTTTTGAAACAGAAATTTATGCAGTTATCAAACACGTTTCTATTCCAGGAACAAAAATTTTGGGCAGTTATTAAACGCGTTTGGATTCTTTAAAATTCATCCAGGAACAAAATCAGAAAAAGTCATTTTAATCGGAATCAGTTTTTCGGAACGGGATGATTACCAAGCACAGTCTTAACCTCTGGAGACGACAATATATTTAATTTATGTGTTTTCATAAGATCTTTATTTTTTTAGTGGGTAGTGAGTGACAGTTTCGTCTTTTCTTCCTTCCATCATCGAGGGTCCGACAGGAGAAGTATTAGATGATATTTTGCTCGGCAATTATCTGATGTTTAAGGCCTAGCAGCCGTAGACGATTCAAAGGATAGTGACCTTCGTGCGTGATGAAGTTGACAGTGGAATTTTTAATTCATTTAGAACGAACAGAGTCATGGTCCGCAATAAATAGCTAACGTGAGGTTACGCCACGGCTTGAATGAATGGAAGACCACGTTAACGATTTTCGGGAAAGAATTGACTAAAAAGACAATATTGAAAACTTTACAACTAATTCCACACTCGTACAATAAATTTATAACTGATTTGGTAACTTTTCCTATCGATTGATTTGGCTTTAAATTTGCATTAGCTGCAAGATCAATGAGACATTAATTAAAATTTTACAATGCACGTAATTAACTTGATCATATAGAACAAAAGGAAGCGTTTAGACGGGAAAGGAACGTCGAAGGGAAAAGATGGAGACCGCCAATTTGGACTTAAGCCGTGGATTTCGGACGTGCATTCATTTCAAAATCCACAGTTGGAGCGCTAAAGCCATTGGATTCAATATTAAAATGCCTTCTTAGCCATTCAAGACGACCTTGACTCGAAGAATTACAGTCAATCATGATAATTATAATAATAATAATGATCATTACCCACAAAAAATAATTAAACGCACTCCTAAAGTTCCAAAATCGTTACCTTAGCTCAGCAAATCCAATTATAGTCGAAAGATAGCTTTTAATTTTTTGTCGAATTCCATTTTGTTTCCCACTATACATTCCAACGACGTCTTCACTCATGTTGACATGTAGCTTTAGAATAGGGAAAATCATCCCCAAAAAAAAAAAGTCATAAACTTATTGCAATTATTTCAATTCAGCCTTGAATCCCTTTTTTTTTTTTTTTTCAATTGAGTCATAAACCTTTTGCATCCGTGCCAATTGAATCTGGCCAATTTTGGCTGAAAATCACCGATGTGGTGCAATTGGTACTAACGTGGTAATTTTTTAATGGCATTTTATTATTTTAATTTTTTTATTTGTTTACTTATTTATTCTCTCCTTTTCTTTTTTCTTTCTCTTTTCTTTTCTTTTTCTTTTCTTTCTCTTTCTTTTATCTTCTTCCTCCAACAGATCGTTAAGTTCTAGCAACCGCCCGGAGGGGAGGGCCTCGCCTACCTCTAGCAAAGCTCATCCCCGCCGGCCACTAGGCTTCACCTCCTTGTCATCGATCTCCACAACCTGCATCCAGAACTCGACCCCGATCGTGGCCTTGGTATTGTTGTCGAACTCATTGAACGCGAACCACGAGAGGAGGTTGGACTTCTCAATGGCGCAATCGTTGATTAACACGATTTTGAAAAGGTACTCCTCGCCCTAAGTGTCTTTCTACATTCGATCGGGAAATCCCAGAGCCATGGCGGAGATTAGAGTTACTTCAATAAGGGTTTTCATGGTGACGGAGGAGGTCGTGGAGATTGATGGCAAGGAGGTGAAGGCCTAGATTCGGGACATCGCCGACCACTAGTGAGGGCAACCTCCCCATCGCCGGGAGGCTCGCCCTTGTGGGAGAGGGTCACCCTCGCTAGTGGTCGGTGGGGGGTGAGCTTCTCTAGGGTCGGCGAGATCGCCAAGGTCCGGTGATTAGTTGGAGGAAGAAGGAAGAAAAAAAAAATAAAAGAGAAAGAAAAAATAAAATTAAAAAATAATTAAAAACTAACAAAGTATTAAAATATTACTGAAAATTATCGACGTCGGTGCCGACCGAGCCATGTTAGCAATTTTCAGCCTAGATACACCAGATGAACTAAATTGCCACAAATGTAAAATGTTTATGACTTAATTGGCAAAAAAAATATATAGGTTTATGAATAAATTGTCTCAATTGCAATAGGTTTAGGACATTTTATGTAATTTTTCCCTTTAAAATATTGCGCGAAATATTTGTACTTGAAGATAATGTTGAGTGCGAGCTCATATCTTATGAAATTATTTGTACTCGTTGCTGACACCTAAGTATTAGCTATCATATGCATTTCTTTATCGCATATGAAAGCTAGAGATTGGCCTAGATATCTAAATGAAAATACTTGATTGCATAGTTCACATTTGCATTTTATTAAAGTGACATCACATGCAAGTCATATGGCTCTCAAATGAAGTTATCATGGACGGTCGTGTGTCCAAATAGAGTACTATGGGGAAAGTTATCAAAAGAGTCCTAAATCTACTACAATTATGTCACTTCAGTTCTTAATCATTTTTTTTTATGCAAATTGAGTTATAAATCTTTTGCATTTGTATGAATTCGGCTCATCCAGCCAATTTTTACCGCAAATCACTAATATGGACATCGGCTATCCTTAATGGCCCAGCCAGCACAGACGTGAATAATTTTTAATAATATTTTAACTTGTTTCAAATTTTTTTATTTTTGATTTTTTTTCTTCCATTCCTTTTTCCTCCGGCTGTTGCCGGACCTCAGTTTTTAGTCAGAGGCGAGGGCCAGCGGGCAAGGCGAGGGCAAGGCTCACCCATCAGCAGTAGCCGACGGGCCAGAAGAAAATTGAAAATTTTCCACTTTTTTGCTTTCATGTGGAAATGCTGTACACAATCTGCATTTTGTGGAAAATTCATGAGTAATAATCCAGTCAGCATTGTCATACTGGATGAACACACAAGAGCACGTGGTTAGATCGTTGAACAGACTGTGACCTTCTCATTTACGGTAGCCGTGCAATTAATAATTTCATCTAAAAACGTGAATATAAAATGCTATTTTGTAGAATCAAGTCAAGCTGGAATACCTTTCTTTACCACTATCGCCTCAGGCATATGCCAAAATTAATTTGTTCTAGCACATGCATGTCACGAGGAATAACTAGACGTATTGCCACTTTATACTATTGTATCTAATTAGAATTTCCCTGAACTAATAACGCGACTTGATTTAAGTGGATATTTTTCTTATTATCGACTCTTAGACACAAAAAAGAAAATACATCCAAACCAATCGAAAATCGCATAATCAATCCTAAATCTGGTGTCCATGACTAATATAACATCATTTCAGTGAAACTTTCTTTAATGCTAGTTCTTGGACATAAGGGGCAAAAATACAACCTAAAACCAATATTAATTCCGAAGTTACCTATTGGCGCTAGTGATGACTGATGACGTGGTTCAAATTCATGGTTCTGGACTAAGAGATGATAAATGAAGATGAAAAATGCTCATCTGGATTTCGCTCTCATCTGAAACGAGTACTGCCAAAGGGAATCCGCGCTCGTGTTATTGAAAAACTAGTTATGCAAAAGAAATGAGGGAGGATGTAGTTATTCTGGAGGAACTAAGTAAAACTTTTATTTTAAGCAACAGAACGATGTTACACCGGAGAAAAAAATTAAGATTCCAGCAGAAAATATAAAGAAAATGGTGGGTGTACACCGTGAGGAGGATCGGTGTATGAGCTAATTTAAGATCATCTGAGCATTGCTCAGCTATTGGTTAAGGGGTTGGAGGCGAATAAGAAGACCGTTGGAAGGGACCGGTGAGGGATTGTAGATGATCTTTTCATCCCGATCGACCTTCTCAAGCTTGAATTTCGTCACGAGATTGTGCATGAAAATGAGTATTTCGAGCCGAGCATACTCTTTTCCGGGGCACATGCGAGGTCCACCTCCGAAGGGAACATAGGTGAAAGGCGCGGGTCCATTTCCTTCGAATCTTGAGGGGTCGAATTTTTCAGGATCGGGGAAGTACTTGGGGTTCTTGTGAGTTGTATAAACTGTCCAAAATGTCTGCAAAGAACAAAAGGATTAAGAAAATCAATGCATATTATCACTAGTTAATGACCCAATGAAAAAAAGGATCATAAGTAGACATTTACCTTCCATCCCTTTGGAATTGTGAAACCAGCAAAAGTGAAATCGGTGATGGCCTCCCTGAATGACCCCTGTGCAGGTGGAGTTAACCTCATCGACTCACAAGCCACGTTCCATGAATACTTCATCTTTTGGATATCATCCCAGTTCAATAATTCACCTGGGGCTTTAGACTTTGCAATCTCCATTTGCTCTGTTGACATTGAAGCAAGCAAGTTAAATATGTGCAAACTATATAGATTTTGCTTTGAAAGAATATAATAATGTGGCAATGAAACTAGAATATTTACCTTTGTAAACTTTCTCGTAAATGTGGGGCAACGAAGCTAGATAGTTTACTATTACGGTGATAGATGTACTGGTGGTATCATGACTTGCAATGAGCAATCCAATGATTTTGTTGGATGTGTCCATTTCGTAATAAACACTACCGTCATCATCTGCTTCGGTAAGCAATCGGGTCAACAAGTCCCTTGCTTTCGCATCTTTGCCCTCCGAAATCTCCTGCTTCCTTTGTCTGATAATGTTGAGAAGCTCTTGCCTTATCACTTTTCCTCCTTCAACTGCTTTGTTGAATGGCGTGCCAGGAACATTGATTGGCACCGAAGTGAATCCCGGAGCAATACGAGCAAATGGGTCGGCGAATTTCGACACGACCTTAGGGTCCTTAATATTCATGAACAAACGGCACGCCAAGGCGAAGGTGTAGTTCTTTGTCGAAGGAAACACCTTCACTTCCTTATAAGGAGACCAGTCACTCTCCAGGTGATCCTTAGTCATGGAGTCCATGATAGGTATGTAACACTGGAGAGCCTCTGGTTTCAAAAACTCCGGCAAGAAGCTGCGCATCTTCTTGGGGTCATCCTTGTTGAACTTCTCCATGGTTTCGGGGAAGATGGCGACCTTCTTCATGGAGGTTGGCCACCAGGTGGTGATGTACTTGTTCTGGCCGGAGAACAAGAACTTGTTGCCAGATGCGCCGCAGAACACGGCCATGTCCTCCCCGAGCAACGAGGTACGGAAGACATCCGGCGAGTACTTGGCCGTGCGGTCGTTTATGAACTTCTCGGGGCAGCCGCTCTTTGCTGCGCCTACGAAAGCGGGGGACTCGCCGATGATGGGCCATCCCTTTTTGCCAGGTGGCAGGTTAGGGACGGAGGGCTTCTTTCGGAAGACGAGGAAGAGAAGGTAAAGAGAGATGTAGAGGATGGAGAGGTAAAGAAACAGCTGGGTATAGAAATCCATCTTCTTCTCAGGCAAGAAGACACAAAGCTAATACTGAGAGGAAAAGATGGCTGAGGATGACGATGGAGAGAGATCACCAAGGATTGCCCTTATATAGAGATATGCAGGAAGATGACTGAGCTTAGCATGCGTGCTTTGACCTCTTCTGGATTATGAATTTTCTTGACAGTGATCGGTCCCCAAAGTTGAAGCTGCCTGAGAGCATGACCAGACCACCTTGTTTCTAGACGTGGTAAAAGAAACATTATTAATATCGTTGATTATAAGTCGGAGGTGTACCTGGCCAAGGGAGACCTTATTGAATATTGAGGGCTGCCCTAGGGTTTGTGCTGGTTATATTAGTATTGTTTGGTCAATATTTGATAGCCTTAAGGTCGTAACAGTTGAATAAATAAAAACGACAGCATTGACCGGCATACTTATGATTTTCCACAGAAGCCGCGGTCTGTGTGCAAGCATTTCAACATGACAGAAACGTGGTCGTATTTTGGGGTTTGAATTCGGTTTCTTTACACGTACATGAGCCGAGTAACACATCTCCAAGACAATGGAATCATTCATTTTTTTAGTGTGATTACCCATAAATTGGAAGGATCCATATCTTACGAGTTTTTCTTATTTTACACAGGAATTACGATTTCATAGATATATTATGCATGAATTATGCTTTGATAGAGGAAACGTGACAATATATTCTCTCTTTTTTTCTGCCGGTCAAAGTCGACGTGCATATGAAAATCAAATGCTAAACGAAGTCGCTGTTTGAGCATCAAGTTATATTCTAACCATTTGCCATGGACAAGAACGCCATTTCGCGATCTTAGAGGTACCTCGTCAACATCGAACACCGGAAGAAGCGAGGTCATTCAACGTTTACAAGTCCAGCTTCATCCTCGGCGGGTTAGAAAAATGTAGCCCGGTGTTGTGGCGGGCGGTGAGGGCAGGTGAAAAGTTGGATTGTTTTTCCAGAGACCGAAACGGATTGTCATTAGTGATGTGCCGGAGAGAAAACTTTGCATATGCAGTCGGATAACAAAATGTTCCCGAATAATTGAGTGTTTATTCCCAAATTCTCAATCTTTTCTCACACATCACTTCTAAACACTCGTAATTCTCTAAAATTGTTCACCAATCGCGTTCTAAGTATGACAATTCAGAACAAACAACAATACTGTCCGATGATAGGCATACTTATGATTTCCCACGGAAACCGCAGTTTGTGTGGCAGTATTTCAACACGATCGCAACGTGGTTAAATGTACATTGTGAATTAAGTTTCTTAACTCGTATATTAGCCGTATGAGACATCCCATAACGATATGCGAATTTAAATGTTTTCCGTACGTAACTCTGTTTCAGCATAATTGAATCGACGATGAAATCTTTGTCAATATTGAAAAGGATGTTTAACCGGAATCGACAATGAAATACTTAAGGGTTAATACCATAAAAAATCCAAAAATGATACACATGTGCCAAATTTACCGTAATTTAATTTTTTAACCACAAAAAATCTCAAATTGTTACTCCTGTGATAAATTTATCCCAAATTATTATACATATAACAAATTTACATTTCATTAGTTTCCGTTAAATTTTACCGTCAAATTGCTGAGTTAGATGACGCATGACAGTTGACGGTTTTATTAGTTTGGAGTTTTAACTCTTCGTTTGTCCGTACCAATTTGACATTTTTCATGGTATTAACTCAATTTTATGGAAACTAACAGAAAATAAATTTGTCACATGTGTATCAGTTTGGTATAAATTTGTCATAAGTGTATCGGTTTAAGATTTTTTATAATCAAAACATTAGTTTGGGGTAAATTTGTCATAGGTATACCAGTTTGGGGTTTGAGGTGGTAAAAAAATTAGTTTGGGATAAATTTATCATAGATGTACCAGTTTGAGGTTTTTCATACCTGTAGCCCATGAATTAATGAATAAATCCACAAAGATTGCACATGATTATTTTTTGATTTTAGACAAGAAGGTAAATGACAAAAACATTAACGAAAACCGGAGGCAATCATGATCACCCATTTAGATTGCGAAAAAATAAAAATAAAGATAATTTGCGAAGAAATTTTTATGATTGATTGGGAAATCTTTAAAATTGTATAATGTGGCTATTTAAAGCCTATAATCGTTGATTACAAACTGTTATTGACTTAAAAGATAACTTTCGAATCCTTTCTTCGGAACAAATAAATATCTAATCACATTAGAGATTACATTACCAAAAAAAAAAAAAGTATTAGAGATTACACAAAAGTTACAACAATACTTATCCACAAGAGGTTAAATTTCTAAACTAGTGGTCACAAACAAAACCACCAGCAGTTACCTATTGTGTAGTAACATCAATCTAAAAAATGCTCGTATTTGAGAATATCGCTACTCGATAGTTACTAAGTCAATGTCAGTAACTTCATCCCCTTAGGTTTCATGATAACTGATATTTGCTATAGATAATTTTTGTCAGCCGTTCTTTTCATCGATGATTGTTATTGATCACTCGTCGGTTGTAATTAAAAGTTGTTTTTTTTTTTTTTGGATGTTAGCAAACTTATGAAAAATTCCAAATAAAGGCCTGCAGTCTTATTATTTTCTCAAATAAGGGCCTGAAGTGGATTGCTTAAAAAAAAAAAGACTTGAAGTGCCCTCTTTGTTACAAATAAGAGTCTGACCGAAGGGCATTTTCGTCTTTTACAGTGTTAAGTTCCTTTTTTCCTTTTTCTTTTATGTTTTCATTTTCTTTTCTTTTTTTCTTTTTTCCCTATTTATTTTTTCTTTTCCTTTTTCTATGTCCTCCCCGCCATCGCCTCAAGCAAGGGCCGCCCACGCCGCTGTCGGATGGAGTCGCCCGGTCGGGTGGGCCCGCGTCGGGAGACGGCCTCGCCATCTGGGAAGGAAATGAAGTTCCCATGCATCAATATCACGCCTTTGCTCATCCCCGTTGTGCCGGACTAGTACAGCAGAGCCGCAACATCGTCCCTAGCCACCCGACTGGGCAGCAAGTCCAATTTCGTCCCCGCTGATTCCACCAGGTCGAAGTAGCTCCAGATCTTGGAATTGGAGGATTTTTCGAGCTGCAGAGAGCCTAGCAAGATCGCGAGCAATTCGAATCCTCTGACCTCGTTGTGGAGCTCGGGCACGGTGATCACCAGCTTGGGCTTGCAGTCGTTGACCTCCTCGGACAGTTTGGTCAGAGCGTACATGAGGTTGCAGGTCGCGGCGATGGTGCCTAGGAAGATGACGGAGAGGAAAAAGACAGGGAAATGAATCGAATTCAACAAGAAGAGCAAGACGACGTCGACCTTCTTGAGGTGGAGCTCATGGAGGAGGACATGGTAGAGTGGAAACGCAGGTCTTGAGCTGGCGGAAGGTGAGGGACTTGCCGGGGTCAGCGTCGATCCGAGCGAGGGATGGGAAAAGAAAAGGCAAAAAAAAAAAAATTGAAAATGAAAACAGAAAATAGAAAAAGGAAAAAAATTTAAAACGATAAAAAACGAAAATTCCCTACAATCAGGTTTTTGTTTGAAATAAAGATGACACTTCAGATCTTTTTTTGAAATAATATCCACTTCAAACCCTTATTTGAGAAAATGAAAGCACTTCAGTTGCTACAAACTTATATGTGCCAATCACTAGTGTTTTGGAGTGATATTTTATTAAATTCATAAAGTATCATTACCTTTTTGTCCTTTGAATTTTTATAGTTTGTAAGTCGGTGAACACTGAACAATGAACAATGATGATTGGACCAAAAAAAAAAAAAAACACTGAACAATGATGCAATTTTGGTAGCCACGATTGGCCAATTTAACAGACATTGATCTTAGTGCCTGTGATGTGGACAGGAGTTAATTAATTGGACGAAGACCAGGCCTCTAATCTAGAATCACCCCCCACGAACTTTTGCACCCATTTCAAAGGCGTCATTCTTTTTAATGTTAATTGTGACTTATATTTCATCAAGTCCCGCTTTGATTATTGACTCGATCTAATAGTTCCTTTTTTCATTTTTCAATCCGAAACGATAGAAAATGAGAATATTATATTTTCTGTTGCATCTAAAAATGAAAAAAAAAGTTAGGTAAATCTAGACCTATTTAACTTTGCAAAGATACTATCAAGTTTGAATGCCGCCTAGGGTTATCAAGTCTTTCACGACTTCAGGTATTCCACGGTGACGACGTAGCTCTGAGCCTCTGCAATATGAAATGATATTCTCCTCCTTGAGAGAAGAATGTTAAGAGTGAGTTCAGAGCAGGAAATTATCTTTATGCACGCCAACTTTGACATGAAGAATAGAGAGAGAACTCAGCCACACAAGAGGAGATTGTACAAAAAAAATGTCCCCAATTCTGATTAATCTTCATCTTGGTCACTGATTTTTTATAATGATTTCAAAACTGTACATAATGGAGTTACTACAACGGTTTATACACACGATATACCTAAACTAGTTTTAGTTATACTTGATTAAGTAAAAATCACATCAGGAGTAATTACCAAGATCACACAAGCATCTTTAACGTCCTAGCTCCAACTCAAGATGATTACGTAGTCGTCAATTTGAGTTCGAGCAAATATGTTCCGGGGAACGAGCCTTGGGGAAGATGTCTCTCGTTTGGTCTGTGACATCCCAAAGTCGCAAATTAGATTGAGGAGACAACATAGAGTGATTCATGAATAAACACCTACCGCTAAGGGGCCATCATCTTGTGTGGCTACTTATAGTACTCCGTCTGGGAACTTGACCCACGTGGAATGTATCATGTCTTTACATGATCAGAAAGTAACAATCTTCATAAAAATTATTATGCCTATATTGTTACAATATTTCGTCGTGCGATCATTATCCGAGTAATTGAGAGGATCTCAAATCCAAGAAAAAAGAGATTGCGCGTGAGAACACCACTAAATCATAATTCGTGAGTACACAACAATATTCCGTGGCGGGGATTCCTACACGAACAGGGAAAAATTACTAAAAAAGTCTGAAATTTATTATAATTGTACCAATTCAATTCTGAACTGTTTTTTTGCCAATTCAGTCTTAAAATTTTTTGTATTTGTGTCAAATTAGTCCATTCGGTTAATTTCAATTGGAAATCGCTGATATAACGCTAACATGGCAATTTTACTAATTTTTTAATTTTTTTCTATTTTTTCCATTTATTCGTTTCTTTTTCTTCTTTCCTATCTTTTTCTTTCTCCACCCGATCGCCCGAGGTTCGGCAATTGGCCGGGGGCAAGGGTCGTCGACTTGCTGGCCACAACAAGGGTGACCTTGCCCAGCGACGGCGTGGTCTTGCCTCGCCAGGGGTAGGAGAGCTTCTCCTGAGGCCAACAAGTCGCCGACGGTGAGCGGCTAGAGTAAAAAGAAGTAGGCAAGAAAAAAAGAAGAAAAATAAAAGAATAAAAATAAAAATAAAAATTCGAAAAAATTATCCAGATAGATCGAATTAACACAAATGTAAAAGGTTTAAGACTAAATCGGCAAAAGAAAAAAAGATTTTAGGATTGAATTGGCACAGTTGCAACAATTTTAGGACTTTTTTGGTAATTCTCCCACACAAATAGCTTAGAATAGTTCTGTCATAGCAATTTCATGCGCGAGGATCTAATGAACGCACATGAGGGACCAATTAGAAGAGTCACTATCCTGTCTTAATCTTCAATTCAAAGTGGATGTCCGGACTTCCCTAACGATGATTGTGAACGAGACTTACCGAAAATTTTGTCATTTTTGCTAGATTAATCAACGTAGAAGTCCTGAGCACACAAGTGGTGTTGAAGTCAAAAGTAAAAGATGAAGACTGAGAAAGCAATAGCCTCTCTCGTAGCTAATCAGTGGCCTTCGATCTCTCGACCTTTTATCTTCGGCCGCAGATCAAATTCACGACCAAGAAAAACAGGACTTAACCAATAAATATAACTACACTTAAAAATGAATATAACTATACTTAAAAAAATCAAACAAATGAAAGGCGGAGTGTTTGACCCAAAAAAAAAAAAAAAAAAAGGCGGAGTGCACTGTGACTTATTTGAAAATGCTTAAAAGAAGAAAAAAAATGAAAAAAAAAGATTGAAAATTAACAAGGGTAAGTTTGTTTTACTCTTTTTTATTTTTACTTTTTTCTTTGGAAAAAGTGTGCTTTACTTGTTAAAAGGGAAAGTATGTTCCAATGACAAGTTTATTTTATTCTAAAGACGTAACATATGGAAGAGAGAAAAAAATGTTTGCGCATCTCCCACAATATTTTCTCTTGCTCTCTAATCCGCAAGGAAAAAGTAAGGAAACTTGGGATCGTATCCCCCCAAATTCACTCTCTCCAAATCCCTTAATCCCCATCCCTCCTCCAAAAACAAATACTTGGTCAATAGTTTCTCTTGCTCTACAATCCTTCATAATCACTTCATCCAAACCTAGTGTAAGGGTGCATTTGTTTGGAGGAAAATTTCATGAAACGTTTTATTTTTCTTTATTTAATGACATGTGGCAGTAAACATTTTTCCGTGTTTGGATCTCATTTTGAAAATGATTTTAATCTCATAAGTTTATCGGACAATTTTTTTCCCGAATTTTTGAATAATTTCATTAAAGGAAGCTGCTAGCTTGACAGTTTGACAATACTATCAGTTATTTATGACCACAAGATCTCTCAATCAATGAATGTTTTATGCAAAACATGCAATGATGATGTGTGGGGCTTTGGTTGAGATTATACCGTCTCTGACAGATCTGTCAAGAAAACATTTCCCCCTCGCCGGTCGTCTAGAGAGCTCAAGCCTTGTCGACCTCGTGTGGGCGATCATCGGTGGCCAAGGCTCAACGATCGATGGAGAAAGAATTAACTTCCCTAATTTAATGCATGAAATTTTCATTGATCGGAAAGTGTTTTTTATTGACTAAGTTATTTCGACAAACCAAACGAGTGAAAGTCTGAAAAATCAATTCTCAAAAAATATTCACCGAAACAAACGCACCTTAAGAAAGAAAACAAGCATGGTACTACAAAATTCTAGAGGGCTATTTTCCTCCTTCCCTAGTTGGGGGAAAGTCCATCAAATCATGCCTTCTTTGATTTGTCGATTAATAAACACCGATCCATTCATTCAACTGAAAAAAGATATATTATTTTAATTGCATTCTCCCCTTTCTGTGCTAGATCTGTTGGCAGTCTGGTACAGAGGTCAACGATAGACAATAATTGAAAAATGAAAAATTGAGACGAAGCAATTTTGGTTTAATATATAGATATAGGTATGGACGATTCTATGTTGTACCCTACCTTGAAGGGACAATTTCTCCTACACAAAGCAAGTATTAATATGGTCTGTATCTGCACTCATCGCTTTCATTGCTTGCCTTGATAGAAAAAATGTCTATTTCTTACCTCATTTCCGTGTGTCAAGTGACCTTAAACTTGAACTTTACTTTTTATGTCGAGGAAATTGAAAAAGACTAAGGATGAAATGAAGGTAATTAATCAGACCATTCAAAATTTTCAAGTTTAGAAATTCCAAATTGTCAGCTGCCAATTCGCACGATTTGAATTTTGAGTGGATGGGACTAATGTTCAAGATCCAACATGATAGAGGCAGCCATCATAAGTCCAAAGAGGCAGCCGTTACAAGTCCAAATCAATGGATGTGACACTTTGGAATGTGTTCGACATGATCAAAACGGAGAGACATTCGACGTGAAAAATGAGTTACCATAAAATAATCGATTTGGCAAGAACAATCCCATAGAAAAAATTTTATGGGGCAATTTCTTACTAAAGACATAATTGGAACAAGACCGAGAAAAAATCTCGCTAAAATCGAAAGATAATAAGAAATTGGAGCCTTCTTCGGGTCAAAGTTAGATCTTGAAGCTCAATATAATGATCCAGTTAGAAATTGGCAAATGCATGCTACTAATTTTGATGTTCCTTCTCCATGAATTTCAGGTATTTGACCAATAGGCCTTTAAATTGCTCTCCAATCCAAACACCTTAACAACATACTTTCTTTTTTCAATATTACAACCTTTTTTTTTTTTTTTTTTGGCGAAGAGCATATAACAACCATGAACACCAAAAGCACAATTAGGTTCAACGTGCATTGGAAAACTTAAAGTAAATTTAAATACGAACATTGGAGCTTTCAACAAGTTTCGAAAAAAGAACTAACCTTAATTTAAATTAAAAAAATAATTGTTATTAGATAATGTTTAGACTGTACCATATAGCATTGCAACGAAACAAAGTCAGGGGAAAAAAAAGGCAAGGTGAGGGAAGAGCAAACTCCCATGAGTACATCAGATAATCAGGAGACTTAGGAATTGGTTTTACCTAGAAAGCCCTTGGACCACATGATTCTGTCTCAAGCCGACCAGGTTTGACCCGGCCCATCCCAAAAAAATTTGCACGTTTTTTACTTACAACATATATGTAAATAAATTAAGGACCACCTTTCCGACCCAAAAAGAAATAATAATAATTAAGCACCCCTTGTATTTTTTAAATACACATCCCTTCCGACTGAGCATTTCCAAAAAAAAAAAATCTTTTTTTTGAATAGTTTTTTCCGATAAGTTTCATATTCATGTGTATGAAATACATTTGGTCATACTAGCCGCTCATTTGATTACTTCTAGGTCACTCGGACAAGAGAAGATATATGTGCTCGATGAAAGTTACTAAATAAAGTTTCAACTGATTGCATATAATTGAGGATTACATATCGACACTGTTCATCACATGCACCAACTTTTATTAGATCGACCAAACATCTATTAGTCTAGGGATGAAGAAGGGAAAAACTCAACTCGAGTAACGGTAGCGTACTTGCAGCTTAGATAAGACCATTCGCAAACAAGTTCTTCCACAGCATGGAGATTACATGAGTAAGCCAGGCTATTAGTTACGGGGTTGGAGGCGAATGAGAAGACCATTGGCAGGGACGGGCGAGGGATTGTAGATGATCTTTTCATTCGGAATGACCTTCTCAATTTTGAATTTGGTCACGAGATTGTGCATGAAAATGAGTACTTCGAGCCGAGCATACTCTTTTCCAGGGCACATGCGAGGTCCTCCTCCAAAGGGCACGTAGGTGAAAGGTGCAGGTCCATTTCCTTCGAATCTCGAGGGATCAAAATTCTCGGGATCGGGGAAGTACTTGGGGTTCTTGTGAGTCGTATAAACCGTCCAAAATGTCTACAAGAAAAATGCATATCATCATTACTTGAGGATTCCATCTATTGACTCATTAAAAAAACCATGTCGAAAAGAGGTTCATAAGTAAACAGTTACCTTCCATCCCTTTGGAATTGTGTAACCGGCAAAAGTAAAGTCAGTAATTGCCTCTCTAAATGACCCTTGTGCAGGTGGAGTTAGCCTCATTGACTCACATGCGACATTCCAAGAATACTTCATTTTCTGAATATCATCCCAGTTCAGTAATTCACCGGGAGCTTTAGACTTTGCGATCTCCATTTGCTCTGTTCACATGAAGCAAGTAAGTTAAATATATGTAAACTACATTTAAAAAAGGATGTTGCCATCTTTTGTCTATGGAAATACGAATAGGACAGTTACCTTCGTAAACTTTCTCATAGATATGGGGCAGCGAAGCTAGATAGTTTACTATTACTGTGATAGTTGTACTGGTGGTGTCATGACTTGCAATGAGCAGTCCAATGATCTTGTTGGACACATCCATTTCATAATAAACACTACCATCATCATCAGCTTCGGTTAGCAATCGAGACAACAAGTCCCTCGCGTTCGCATCTTTTCCCTCCGAAATCTCCTGCTTCCTTTGTCTAATAATGTTGAGGAGCTCTTGCCTTATTACTTTTCCTCCTTCAACTGCTTTGTTGAATGGCGTGCCGGGAATATTGATAGGCACCGAAGTTAATCCCGGAGCAATACGAGCAAATGGGTCGGCGAATTTCGACACGATCTTAGGGTCCTTAATGTTCATGAACAAGCGACACGCCAAGGCGAAGGTGTAGTTCTTTGTCAAAGGAAACACCTTCACTTCCTTATAAGGAGACCAGTCACTCTCCAAGTGATCCTTAGTCATGGAGTCCATGATAGGTATGTAACACTGGAGAGCCTCTGGTTTCAAAAACTCCGGCAAGAAGCTGCGCATTTTCTTGGGGTCATCCTTGTTGAACTTCTCCATGGTTTCGGGGAAGATGGCGACCTTCTTCATGGAGGTTGGCCACCAGGTGGTGATGTACTTGTTCTGGCCGGAGAACAAGAACTTGTTGCCAGAGGCGCCGCAGAACACGGCCATGTCTTCACCGAGCAGCGAGGTACGGAAGACCTCCGGCGAGTACTTGGCTGTGCGGTCGTTTATGAACTTTTCGGGGCAGCCGCTCTTCGCTGCGCCGACGAAAGCTAGGGACTCGCCGATGATGGGCCATCCCTTTTTGCCAGGCGGCAGGTTAGGAGCGGAGGGCTTCGTTCGGAAGACGAGGAAGAGAAGGTAAAGAGAGATGTAGAGGATGGAGAGGTAAAGAAACAGCTGGGTATAGAAATCCATCTTCTTCTTCTTCTTCTTCTCAGAATGCAGCTATTGATACTGAGAAGACAGAAGATGGGTAAGGTCTGGGTTGGAGAAAAACAACCAGAATTGGGGTCATATATATAGGAGAGGATGGGTATGGGAGAAAGGTCACCAGTCATTCCGTCTAATTTGATAAATTGTTTTAAGTACTGGCAGGTTTAGAGAGAGAGAGAGGGGGGGGCGCATGGTGCCCCACTAACTGAGAGAAAGGTCACCAGTCATTCCGTCTTTGACCGCTGTTGCATATAACTGAGATCTATGTATGTGCCCCACTAACGGAGAAAGTGCGTGCATATACAAAGCCGTCCGAGTTCATATATTACCTTTCGGGCTTTACTAGCATAATAATCTTTAAGTGACTGTAAAAATAACAGTATATTATGAGCTTCAAGATTTTAAAATAACGGATTTCAAGATCTTTTTTAATTAAATGATATTTATTTTATATGGCCCAAAACAGATGGTTAATCTTATAGTTACCCAAGGATTGTTACATAATCAATTCAGTATTTTTTTTACATTTTGTTAACTAGAGTTTCATTTTTCCTTTCTGTCCCCATAAAAATGGCCGTGGAAAGTAACCATTGTCGCGACCTAAAAAAAATAAACACGAGTTAATTTTCGGGCTAATGGATTATCAGGTTAATTAATTAACTAACCTAACTCGGACTCTCCCAAGTCCATACCAAATCGCAACTTATGGTTCATGTGATTATCTTGCAAAAGATTTTTCATTTTTTGGAGCCGCCACTAATCATTTTTGGTAGGTTGATTAGAAACCTAAATAAAATAGCGGGAGAAAACTATCTTATTTCCGCGAACCGGAGATTTTGAATTCGGGGGATTTGGTTACGTCGATTTCTCTAACGCCCTTTCGGTACCATTTTCATGAAAAATATTTGATTTGGCAATTTTGATGGATTTTGCTTGAAATTCAAAGATGCAATTTTTTTGGTTTTTTCTTCTTTTTTATGGGGATGTAAAACATTGAACTTTGTACGATATACACCATGGGTGATTTAGAAAGAAAGAAAACGCAGCCGATCACGAGTATTTATAAAAATAAATTAACATGTAATAATGCTAAAATTTGGAACACGTGGCATGTCTAAAATAAACAAACAAATGTTCAAACCAAACGATTACATTTTTGTAGATCGAGATGGAAAGGATTACCTTCTATTACATAAAATCTTACTCACATACACATTATAGTTCCCTTCAAGATCTCGGAGTGGAAGAACGCGGCTGTCGTCGAAAATGGCAAGCAATGGCGTTGTTGGGTTGCGAGCGGCGAAATATGTGTCGGGACTCGTCGAAGATGATGCTCGACTAAAACACTTTTCTTCACTCTCGAATTTTCTCTTCTGATTTTTCTCAAGAACTCTCTTTTTCCTCTCTAAAAAATTCCTCTCAAAAACTCTCTCAAAACTCTCTCAATTCTCTTCCACTTCCCCCTTCTCCTTTATAGCCAAATTTCTCCACCCTTCATTCCTCATCTTCATTTCTTCACCTTCCATTTTCATCTTCCCTTCTTCATCTTCATTTCTTCACCTTCCATTTTCATCTTCCCTTCATCACCTTCCCTTCATCATCTTCCCTTCTTCATCTTCCCTTCTTCATCTTCTTTTGGTATTTGCAATATAGTCCCTGAAGTTCCAAGTATTTGCAATGCGATCCCCGAAATTTTAAGTATTTGCAATCCGGTCCCCGAAGTTTTAAGTATTTGCAATACAGTCCCTGAAGTTTCAAATCTTCTCGGTATATTTTTCCATCCCGTGCCTAGTGTAGACGCATGCTAAATTAAGTGTTCCGCTTGCCCAATTATATGCCAATGCAATGTACGCTAAAAATAAATATGTGAGATGATTTTTATTTAGAACTAAAATTAGTTCTAATTTTTATGCAAAAAATAGATTAGTCAAAATTTAGGCGTCAACAGCTGCCCCTCTTTGAGTGGAGGCTCGTAGAGGTTCCGCTCAAAGACAAAATTGAACCCTAAATTTCGACAGTGCAAATGATGAATGAACTTTTTGGCGGGAGTTTTAATCCCATTTTTATGAAGTGATGCATGATATGCAAGACTGTATATAACATGTGCTAAAACTTCTCCTCCTCTTTTTTTGTTAAAGAAACCTGCACATGGATCGCATACGAGAATACATGTTTTATCAAATACCTCGTAAGCTGACGGTTCTCTTAATTTCCAAGCTTCTTTTGCGAGATGCAAGGATTTTAAGGTATTTGGCCTATCTGTTATCGGAGACTTCTCCCTAATGCAAGACAACGCAAGATATGTGTGTCGTTTGAGATCACAAGAGCTACGTCGTTGTGAGTCGAAAGAAGTGAAATCAAGTTCACAAGAGCTACGTCGTTGTGAGTTGATTAAATGTCGAAATCGCCAGTGCATATGTCTTCACGATTCGATAAAGGGGAACCAAAATCATAAGAGCTACGTCGTTATGATTTGGTTTGGATCAAAATCATGGGTGCTTATGTCTTCATGATTTGATAAAGGAGTCGAAAATCATAAGAGCTATGTCATTATGAGCCGACTAAAGGTCAAGATCACCAGTGCATACGTCTTCGTGATTCGAGAACGAAATCATAAGAGCTACGTCGTTATGATTTGATAAGATGTCAAGATCGCAAGTGCATATGTCTTCACGACCTGACAGAAGAGGCATATTGCCTAAATTGAACAATATTTGATAGGAGCACCATTGAATGGAATCGATAAGTACAAAAAGGGCATATTGCTCGAATTGAAGCATAACAACTATCATCAGAAGAGTTGTTAATTTGAAAAGGGGTTCGGAAAACTTACCCGGGTTTCTGAGACCGAAATCATAAGAGCTACGTCGTTATGATTTGATAAGATGTCAAGATCGCAAGTGCATATGTCTTCGTGATTCGAGATCGAAATCATAAGAGCTACGTCGTTATGATTTGATAAGATGTCAAGATCGCCGGTGCATATGTCTACACGACCTGACGGGAGAGGCATATTGCCCGATTTGAACAATATTTGAGAGGAGTACCACCGAATGGAATCGATAAGTACAAAAGGGGCATATTGCCCGAATTGAATCACAACAACTATCATCAGAAGAGTTGTTAATTTGAAAAGGGGTTCGGAAAACTTACCCGGGTTCTCCAAACGATTAATCAAGGAACGAAACAGATTGCTCGTATCGTACCTGGTAGGCATTTGCCAGCAAAACTTGCTCATTCAATAATCCTTGGATGAATTTCGAGACCTCGGGAGGGAACTCGAACATCGGGAATGTATTACCTATCATAGAATGTCAGAGGTAACACACACAAACATATTCAACAATGAGTATAATGCAATCACTCATACTATGGTTCATGCATAACTATTCTGTCAAGTTTGCATTACCAATTTTGTCCAGGGAGGTTCTCACATTACGAATACCTCGAATGTGAGCTGAATGGGGGGACTTCGGTCCGAAAGGGCTTTCTCTCACTCTCGAGAAAAGCTATTTATCCTGTCTGCAGGATTCAAGAGAAATCACCCAATCTTTCCATCATCGCATTCGATAAGGATCCAAGTAATCTCGCAATTGATACGACCGAGCCGATCTGGAGGTCTTGATTAGGACCGTAATGAGAGCTAGGTCAAAGGTTTACAAAGGGGACTCCAGTTGAGTCAAGGTCTTGAAATGAATTTCTTCATCATTTGCTCCCGGATTTACAAGTCAAGAATCCCGCAAAAATGAGAGAGAAATAATCTTGCTCGAACTTCTTCGAGTGATGCTTAAAATCATTTAACTCTACGTTAACTCAAGTGCCCTAATCGAAGAGACTTTGGAGGGTTATAACGTAGGCTAGGATTGGGGACCGAGGAACGAAAAGGCTCGTTTTGGCTCGAAATTAAATGAGAAGGGGCTTGACGTTGGTGATCATCGCCGACTAGTCACCGATCTTGGTCTTTGGAAATGTCTTGTAAAGAATACCATCATTGAATGAGGGATGGTAGTTTTCTACTGAAAATTGCACTTTACAAACCGATTTCTTGGGGAGTCTTCTTCACAACAAGTGTCTGTCAAGGATTTGCAAGAGACACAATGCAAACATGTACATGGAATTTACAACTTAACATGCAAAAATGTACATTCAAAATTCAGAAGTACTTTACAAATGAATGTGCATTGGCCTTACTTTTGGTAGGCACTTTGCTTTTCCTATGCTTGAAATTTTTATATGAGATCGGCCTTTGCTTTTCTTACTCCCGACTCTCATTTTTCTTTTTTTCTTCTTTTTTTCGAGAAGAGATTTCTTTTCCTTTTTCTTTGAGAGTTCTTCGACATCTCTTTATTTTGCTTTTTTTTTTTGTTTTTTTTTTCGAGAGCGGGCCCTTCTCCTTTAAGCTGAGTTTGCCTCTCCTTTTTTTTTTTTACAATCCCATGATTTTGAACCGGGAATTACAACAAACATAAACATTTACAAAGAAAAATTATGTAAACATAAAAAAATGTAGCATACAAGAAATGAGTCCATTCGGGAATTCTCTGTTGACCCGACTATCTCCAATTCTAATCCTTGGGAAAATGCTATCTTTATCTTTGGAATGAGCAAATGATCACCAACAAGGGTTTAAGAAATGAATTTGCGGGCTCAAGTGGGCTATGCAAAGAATGAAGTGTATAGGATAGAGAAATGAATGCTCTTCATCATCCTAAGGCACTTGAATTAAAATTCGAGTATAAATGCAAAGAAACACCCGAAGATTAATGTTAGTCCGAGCAAGAAAATTTCTAACCATTTACCTCGTGTTGCTGCTGGAATTAACTCGTCTGGACCCCGATGTGGGGTGATTCTTGACAGGGGTAAAGAAATGAAACCACCGCTCAAAAGGGGTAATCAATGGATCACCTGTAGTGTTTGGGATAGAGAACCGAATGCCTCTGTCACTTCGGTTATCGTACCTTTCGCGAGAAAACTCTTTACCTCGGGGAATGCGGAATTTTGCCACCGTTCATCTCGCCTGAAAAAATTGGACGTGTTTGGGAAATGATTGCCTTTCATCATCCTGTCCTGCCCCATTCCATACATTCGATGTATCTTATGTAGTTCATATTCCTTATTCAGAGTTGGTAAATTAAACATGAGGAACAGTCATGCGCAAACTTTGCAATGTATGAGTGTTTTTGAGCATATAAAATGCAACAACTTTTTATCTTGGTGGACAGAATTCGCAAGCACATAAGAAACTTCTTAGGGGCGTGGATCGGGAGTTGCCCCCGCTCATGCAAATGAGTTGCAAAACTTCATTATCCGGTTCAAGACATGAGATTGTCAAAGGCTCCAGGAATTTCTCATTTCATTAATTTTTCGGGGAGAATGGATACTTTCCTATCCGAAAAGGCGGTGACCCTCGTAAAAATCAAAAGGGAAAGCGTCAATGTACGTTCTCATGTCCTAAACGAGTTGAAACGATACCGCTTTACCCTTGTACGAATTTCTTGTGAACTTTGAATTGAAAGGATCAACTCATCTTGATCGGATTGTATGTCTGGGATGTTATTTCTCCGGTTTTGTAACCATCCGGGCTGAGCTTCAATCGGCATTGAATCGCGAAGCAAAAAGGTTTTTATTAATCTTTGTACATTGATGCCAAATCCCGGGATCGAACCTGGGATGCCTCGGACCATTGTCATTCCCCCAACCACTAGGTTGTGGTGATGTTGGCGTCCACGGTTGGTTCGCTTTTTGCTATATTGTTCTCAAAACAGTTGGCAATCCCCTGTCGAGAATAAAATAAGCATAATTTAGAGTTTGAAATGACTGAGAGCCAATTGGGACGATACGGAGTTACCCATCTTTGAGCCCGCTTGGCCTTTTACTCGTATTCTCCCAAGTAAGGCTATTCGGAATCTCTCTTTACGGGCGTTCAGAGGCGTCGTCCACAAATTGATTTACTACAGGCCTAGCTTAACAAGGAACTCACGCATTTGATAAGAGAGGAGAAAATTCGCCCTTTAACTCTAGGAAAATTCTAGACAGCTAGAAAGTTAAAAAATATCCCACGCAGGGGAACTATACATGGAATTAAAGGAGTATTCATGCAAGGTTGGTTCCACCTCTTTTGCTGGCCATTCCAATGATCGACTGATTTTGTCTTGGATCATACACCAACGATCGTTGTTTGAGGATCCATAATCACTTGCTTCGGATCACAACTCGGGAGGTCCTTTAGCTCCGAACCGGCTAATCAAGGTGGTGAGCTCATCATTAAAGTAATCTTCTGATTTTTCGAGCAATTGATACTCGAATTGGGCATTGTTACTTGCTAACACTAGCGACAGATTTCCCACTTTGTTTTCGCCGTGAGCAGTCCGACTCCTTGAGCTTGAGCTTCCGCCGTTGCTCGGGAACTTGTAGGGATGATCAACCGGTCTATCGCTAGAACCACCAGCGGAAGGTTGGTATGGCTTGTATTCTTGATTGGGGAGTGGCCGGGTACCTTTTGCTCGGTAGGTTTTCCCGGTATTGATCTTCCAGTCAACTTTGGTCCGGTCGCCTTGGTCCGATACGCCATAAGTGCAAATGGCAACCTCTCATGCCAATCGTGATAATTTTCAGCCGTCTTCGTTAAGATTTTCTTGATGTTCTTATTGGCGGCTTCTATTGCTCCATTCATCTGAGGACGATATGGGGAAGAGTTCGGATGCTTGATCTTGAATTCCTTAAACAATTCGTCCATTAGCTTGTTGTTTAAGTTCGAGCCATTGTCGGTGATTATGGCTTCAGGTGAACCGTATCGAGCAATGATATCCCGGCGGATAAATTTCACGATATTTCGTGCTGTGACCGCTAAATAAGATGCGGCTTCGATCCATTTAGAGAAATAGTCAATTGCTACCAAGATGAATCGATGCCCATTGGATGCTTTAGGATTGATAGGGCTGATAACATCAATGTCCCACATAGAAAACGGCCATGGTTCGGATAATCGATGCAACTCGTTCGGAGAGACATTAATCTTGTCACCATGAATCTGACATTTGTGACAACTCCGGACATGCTGAACCGGGTTGGAAGTTCCATCATACTTTTCGAAGTCGGGCATCTTGAACGTTTCGGCACAATGATCTTTGAAAAGACGCATGTGTCGACCCGGGGTATGTTGTGAGTCCCCTCAACCTCTCGGATCCTCTGTTCCATTTGGGCCAATAGCTTGGCCGTATCACCATTCAATCCGGGGGCCACGGGGCTGGCTTGAGGGATTGGGACTATGGGCGGCGTGCTCGAGCTCACGCCCGTGATGATCACATCCTCTACCGGCATTGTCGGATAGGGAGTAGCTTCCCGGGGCTTTACCGAAGTTGTCCGTAGGAGGAACTAGAGCAGGAAGCGGCGGGATGGCGGCGGATGATTGAAGTTTGGCGGTGAAGGCGGCCATAATTTCTTCCATCTTTCGGGACATCATCCCTTCAAAGCGCTCGATCAAGGAGCCAAGTTTCTCGTCTAGGGCAAAGATCGGCGATAGCGTTGATGTCGGCCATCCTCTTTGCGATCGATCGAGTAATGTGTAGAGGATCCGTGACAAATTACCTGTACGCAAAGAACAAACCCAAAATGAGTATAGGGAGCAAGAATAGCGAGCCGGCCCATGACATCCCTCTAGACTCAAACGAACAAAGTGATTATGGCCAAAGGATTGAAACATGTAATTTTCAGTTTGTCCGCTTTACGAAAAAATTCGTATTAATCCGTACGTTGATCAAAACATGTCCAAATTTTACGAGCTTATAGTTGAGAAGGTGATGAACAACTTTTATGTTGGCCAATCAGACTAGAAATGCACGGATCAAATCAGTTTAATGTGTCTCTCCAAAACAATCACGTTCAGAAAACTGTTATAACCGCATGTTGTTGAAAAAACGAAGGGCCATCTTAAATTATGAATTTAATTCTGAAATTTTGCAAGATATTAGTTGAAACATAGGTCTACAACTTTCGTGTTTGGCACTTACTCAAAGCTCGATCGTAGAATTTAGTAAAAATCGCACAACAGGAATAAGCCAAATCAAAATTGAGGACAACTGATGAAATTGTAAAAGCTACGGAAGCAAAGTGCGAAATTGGAAATAAGACAACGATACTCCTAAACCATGGACCAGCTCAAAATAAAAATGAGATAACATGGTACAAGAGACAAGAAATTACCTCTCATATGAAGAAAATGCCAATCACAAAGACATGCGCATGAATTGTGAGTTTAAATCTTATTCTATCTATCCAAAAGACTTTTGCAAAGTGAAATGATGAACGAAACGACATGTCGCAGCCTCGCGCACAGTCATCATGACTAGTCGCAGCCTCGCGTACAATAGTCATGACTAGTCGGGTTCAATCACTTCGGCTTGGTTCGGTCGACAAGGGCAATTCTCATGCATCGTAGCCTCACGTGCATAAGAACGACCCTTGAGCCATTTTTTTGAAAACATTTTCGGGATCCGGATGGGATAACCTTTAGCGAAGCCTTACCGCCAAGGTTAGAGGACCATCTAAATACCATCTTAAAACTATTAGTGTGACCCAGGTTCGGTCACGGGTTGTGTGCGATGTAGTGCAAAGACGATAAATCATGCACAACAATTAAAGGCAAACACCGCTTCAATGATTCAAAAGTTAAATCACAATTCCAATTCACCAAGCTCGCAAAACAAAGGGTTAGCCGATCACTCCTCCCCTTATAACTCCCAATCTGCAAAAACATTTAACACCTAAGAATGAGAATTCAACCAAAGTTTACCAAATCAAGTTATTTCTTTTTCATGAAATTATCTGGCCTAAGTCCTCTTTGAATCCCCAGGTGAGTCGCCAAGCTGTCGCGACCTAAAAAAAATAAACACGAGTTAATTTTCGGGCTAATGGATTATCAGGTTAATTAATTAACTAACCTAACTCGGACTCTCCCAAGTCCATACCAAATCGCAACTTATGGTTCATGTGATTATCTTGCAAAAGATTTTTCATTTTTTGGAGCCGCCACTAATCATTTTTGGTAGGTTGATTAGAAACCTAAATAAAATAGCGGGAGAAAACTATCTTATTTCCGCGAACCGGAGATTTTGAATTCGGGGATTTGGTTACGTCAGATTTCTCTAACGCCCTTTCGGTACCATTTTCATGAAAAATATTTGATTTGGCAATTTTGATGGATTTTGCTTGAAATTCAAAGATGCAATTTTTTTGGTTTTTTCTTCTTTTTTATGGGGATGTAAAACATTGAACTTTGTACGATATACACCATGGGTGATTTAGAAAGAAAGAAAACGCAGCCAGTCACGAGTATTTATAAAAATAAATTAACATGTAATAATGCTAAAATTTGGAACACGTGGCATGTCTAAAATAAACAAACAAATGTTCAAACCAAACGATTACATTTTTGTAGATCGAGATGGAAAGGATTACCTTCTATTACATAAAATCTTACTCACATACACATTATAGTTCCCTTCAAGATCTCGGAGCTGGAAGAACGCGGCTGTCGTCGAAAATGGCAAGCAATGGCGTTGTTGGGTTGCGAGCGGCGAAATATGTGTCGGGACTCGTCGAAGATGATGCTCGACTAAAACACTTTTCTTCACTCTCGAATTTTCTCTTCTGATTTTTCTCAAGAACTCTCTTTTTCCTCTCTAAAAAATTCCTCTCAAAAACTCTCTCAAAACTCTCTCAATTCTCTTCCACTTCCCCCTTCTCCTTTATAGCCAAATTTCTCCACCCTTCATTCCTCATTTTCATTTCTTCACCTTCCATTTTCATCTTCCCTTCTTCATCTTCATTTCTTCACCTTCCATTTTCATCTTCCCTTCATCACCTTCCCTTCATCATCTTCCCTTCTTCATCTTCCCTTCTTCATCTTCTTTTGGTATTTGCAATATAGTCCCTGAAGTTCCAAGTATTTGCAATGCAGTCCCTGAAATTTTAAGTATTTGCAATACGGTCCCTGAAGTTTTAAGTATTTGCAATACAGTCCCTGAAGTTTCAAATCTTCTCGGTATATTTTTCCATCCCGTGCCTAGTGTAGACGCATGCTAAATTAAGTGTTCTGCTTGCCCAATTATATGCCAATGCAATGTACGCTAAAAATAAATATGTGAGATGATTTTTATTTAGAACTAAAATTAGTTCTAATTTTTATGCAAAAAATAGATTAGTCAAAATTTAGGCGTCAACAACCATTTTAGGAAATGGCGGACTAGATATAATCTCAACTTCGGAGAATATTGACTCAGTATGTCCTCATATACCATGGGTATCACCTTACCTCCTATGAATGATTGAGCTGAATACATTCTGTGCATGAATTATAACCTATAATTTAATTTGATTGAGTAGAGTAATCCAAGGGTCTTCAATTTAGGAATGATAATCATTTGCGTAAAATACCACTATATATTTCAACCCAAAAAGAAAAGAAGTTTGATTATCCGACCTTACTCTACTATTATACAGCATGCGGTTTATCCTTAATTCATACTTAAAAGTTTGGGAATGTCCGAAGAGACGATTCCACATTTATCAATTTAGATGACTTAAAACATTTTTTCTCGTTAAAAGACGCAAAAACTCTAGTACTTAATGATTTAGGGTAAGTGACAGAGACTAGTGCCGCACCTATGGGACTAGGATGACTGGGTCGGATCACCTTATTCTTTGTCATTAGTATTTGGTCTACATGCTAATAGGGTTACCTTGGCAAACCTAATTAAAAAATTGGATAACAACACTAACAGGAGTATTTAATTCATGGTAACATACAAAGGATTGGTTTGTAGTGGTTTGCATCTCAGCTGTCTATTTTTTTTTTATTGATGATGTGCCATGATGAAACGAGATACATGGAGCCAATTTATAGGGAAAAAAAATGAGCAAGTAGATTATTTGAGCGATCCACACTCTTTTTAATAGGAAAAATTGTCAACAAATTCTAAACCTACCGTACGGCAACAAATTCAGTCCTAAACCTTTCACTTATGCCAATTTAGTCCTGAACCATTTGATGATTATCAATTTAGTCCTAAATTTAGTCCTAAACTTTTCAACCGTTCCAATTTAGTCATAAACATTTTGATGATTTGTCAATTTTGTCTTAAATTTTTTAACAGTTTGCTAATTTAGTTCATTCCGGCTAATTTTAGCTAGAAATCAATGATATGGATGTCGGCCATCCTACGTTACACAACCAATTTTGACATCAACAATTTTTTACTTTTATTTATATTTTTTAGAATTTTGTTGCTTTTTTTTCATTCTCTTTTCCTCTAACCGGTCACCGAGCCTCGGTAAAGACCGGCAATTGACCAAAGATGAGGGTCGGCAAGGTTGACCTCACCATCACCGGGCGAGAGTCGACCTCGTCATCTCAGCAAGGCTCAATACCCTCGCTCGAGGTTGGCGAGGCCGACATCTCTAGATTTGGGAGGTCAAGCCTCGCTAGTGGATGCGCAAGGGTCGACCATGCCCAAGGCTAGTGCATAGCCTTTGGACGGTCGCCGGCCATCGTCAAGGCCTAGCGACCGACCAGATAAAAAAGGAAAGAAAAACAAAGAAAAGAAGAAAAGAAAAAGTTCAAAACATAAATAACTAATTTAGAAAAATTCAAAACACACAATAAATTATTCACGTCAGCACCGGTCGCACCACGTAAGAGGGTTGGATCCGACTAGATCACAACACCAATGTCAAAATAGCCGGAAGAACTAAATTGGCAAGTTATAAAAAGTTTAAGATTAAATTGACAAAGCGTTCAAACTTTTAAAATTAAATCGACACAATTAAAAAGTTGAGGATTTGAGTGAAAATTTGTCTAAAAGAACGATGTATTGGCATAATTAAAAGGTTTTGATTTGTCAAAACTCTAATGTGCAAGTCAAAAATGACGGGCATTATTCTTTGTTTTTTTATGGGGGTCAGATTGACGGGCATTATTCATGCTGCTATTCTATGCCGTGCTCCTTTGGCTTGGTCCGGCGTCAACATCGAACGCCTGAAGGAAATGCTTTTTTTACCAAAACAAAAAGGTACAATTCCAAAAAAAAAAAATTTGAAGTGGAATAATTTTTTTAAAACACCTCAGAATTGGGTTTATCTAACAAAAATCCGTGAAATTTGACATGGAACATCGTCCACTGTTGTGAGCAAATCGTCCTACCGGTAAAAGCCTTGGTCAGGCTTTCGAACGATTTCATGGACCTTTAGATAGACGACCACCAATACTTAGAATCCTGATTTATAACGGAAACGAAAAGAGAATGAATTGATATGGATTGTATTTTGATCACAATAAAATGATTTACATCTGTGGGAACAATTTTCATTGGTGAATACGTGTCCTTAACTTCACCCATTAACGTCAATTCGGTTTTTCAGTTGGCAATATTTAATCTAAAGTCAGAGCCAAGCTGACAACAACTTAGCCTGGCCATCAACTGCCGACCGGAGACGCATCAGTGACTAAAGCACACCCAGTCAATAGCGATTACGTATCATCAACTTATCATGAAATGTGCACGAAAAATAAGAATAAAAATCATTACAATAAAAAAAAGCATCCCGTCCATAGTGAATAAATCAGCAAACATTTGACTAGATAACAGCTGTAATCGGAAATTAAATTTCATTATATCTATGTCTTGCATGATATAACCAAACAATGGATCTCAAATGCAGTTATAAATCCACCTTTGTAAGTAAAGAGACTATAATTCTCAGACTAAAATGTAGCTCATTGTGTATCCTCCGTGCTAAAGTTGACGACAAATTATGGGGAAAAGAGTCAAAAAAGTTTTAAACCTATTACATTAAAGCGAATTAAATCCTAAGCCTTTTTTTGGTGCCAATTCAGTCCTAGAACTTTCGCATTAGTGCCAATTTAGTCTTAAATCTTTTGTATTTATGCTAATTGAGACAATTCAGCCAATTTTGGCCCAAAATCACCGACGTGGACGTCGATTTGCCTACGTGGCACGGCTAGCGCTAACGTGGATATTTTTTGATATTTTAAATAATTTTTAAAAAAATATACAATAACCAAAAAATGCTTAAAGACTATTTAAAATATTAGAATAATATTTAAAAAAATGTCCAAGTCAGTGTCAGCCATGCCACGTAAGACAATCGACGTCCACGTCAGCGATTTTTTTATCAAAATTAGTCGGATTGACTCAATTGACATAAATACAAAAGATTTAGGACTAAATTGGCACAAATACAAAAGGTTTAGGACCGAATTGGCTCCAATAAAAGGTTTAGGACTTAATTAGCACCAATGCAAAAGGTTTATGACTGAATTGACACCAAAAAAAGGGTTAGAACTTGATTGGCACTAATGCAATAGGTTTAGAAAGGGAAAAGTGTCAAAAAAACATAATAAACCACTATCGTTATTTGTCACACATAAGACACGTTAGCTAATGATGTGTACGTGCTAGGTGACTATATATATGAATGTCCCGTATTTACGCCGTATCATGTAAATAAAATTTGTTTGTACAAATGCTCTGGGAACGGTGACTACACAGTTCAAAGGTCCAAACATAACTGGTTCATGAGGCTCGCAAGGCGTGCTTATGCCCCCCGGACAATGGAAAAGAATGCTATGCAAACCCTAGATGAAAGAAGAAAACCCAAATATATCCCTAAGCAGTAAAGAATTCTGGAAAAATGAACAAAGATCTAAAATAATAGAAAATTTGCGTAAATAATTGAAAGACTCGTGGAGAGAATTGGTATATTATTCCGGTCATAACTTTTCACAGTGACTCGCATTTCTTTTTCACATGACTTGCATTTCTTTTTTGTCTTTTTTTTTTTTTTTTGCCTCAAAGTAGAATTTGACATAATTTCAAATTTCAAAATAGAAAAAGAAGAAAGTTGAAATGAGGAACTCGTAAAAAGGCTCTCTAATCGACAAATTCAAAGCTGACGAGCATAAATAGTTTCACAAGATGTGAAAAAATAATGTCACGTAATATTTTAAGGCTACATGGTCCTTGGCCGGCCGATCACAGAAGATGACTGTAAAAATTATATTTTGTTTGTAAGAAGATTATTCTCTAATTTAGAGGTCTTGTCATTGACTTCAACTACACCATGGTAAAAAAAACATTGCTAGTAGTATTAAAGAGTTCAGAATATTTGGAACTCTAGTACTAATTAATTTTTATGGGTGGTGATTATTATAATTTTTGCCTAGACTGTTGTGGAAAACGCCAAGAGATGCGTGAATTCAAGCGCGAAATGACAAAGGATGAAAGTAAAATAGAAAAAGCATGAGACATGATATACGTGGAAAATTCAAAATGAAAAAAATCATGAAAAGAGAGAGGGGTTTCACTATCTTCAAAAATCAAGTATCAAGAGTACAATTCACAGATTTAAAGATCTCATAGGAAGAAGTGAAGAACAAAGCAAAAGGGACAGAAGCGAAAGCAAACGTTATAATGTAATATGCAACATATCATTTTTATAGCCTCTTCTAAAAAATCCTAAAATAAAGGGCATGGTCCAAAATAACCGTATATGTAATTTGAACTCAACATAGACTAATTGTAATTCTTTAAGTGAGGGTCAGCTTGAATGATTCGAACTATATAAGAAGAACGCATTATATAAATCCCCAATCAGATGATGTAAGCAATTTTTTTAGGAATAATTTTAGAGGGCCAATAGTAGTTGGTATGTAATTTTTTTAAAGATAATATAATTTTTTAGCATTTTGCTAGAGATGAGTGTCACCTGATTTTTTAGAGTTAGAACACTTGACCAAGCGTTCCCTACATAAAATTATAGTTTTCGAAAGATAAAAGAAGACCGAAAAGGTTGTAAAGTAGCTTGCTGTATAACTCTTCTCTTAAATTAGGCGCTCAAATGTTATGGGTCGATCGCAGTGGTGGAATGGTGGTCCATATCCTCAAGTTGTTAAGAGTCGTGGAGGCGCCGCCGCTGCCGCCCTCACCGGAGGTGTCTATTTTCTGATGAAAAACAATATAGTAACAGAGGGCCTATTAAAGTTGGGTAGATTTCTGGTCCATCCGACTCTTTACCATATTTAACACAAAAACAAGTTTATTTCATTATTTCACTCTTAATTAGGGTTGGTTTAACGCCAAACATATATGTCACTCATCCAATGATGGATGTAGATGAATATTTTTAATGTGTGAGTGTGTGTATATATCGGGGTTGAAATATGAGATATATTCGATGGAGGTAAGAGAATTTATTACGGACTACGATAACCTAAGTGATTTCTAGATACTCAAGCATGGTCTTTGTTCGGTTAACTCCAATCATTTACTATCCTGTTTAATCAACAGTTACAGATCAACGTTGGAGACTTAGTATAGAATTAACCAACTAAAGTTCCATTAATTTCATGGAAAATGGGACTTTTTTGAGAAAATATTTTCTAAAAAGTTATATTTTAGGAAAATGACGATATTTGTCGGTGTTTGGCTGAAAGATAAAAAAGACATGAAAAATATTTTCCGTCGTTTGGTATGGAAATTTTCCTCCATGCAATCCTTTCAATTGTCTTTTTTTTTCTTTTAATTTTTTAAAAATATTCAAGATTCTTCATTATTTATATTTATCTTTTTTTCTCTTTTTTATTTTTTTCTTTTCCTTCTAGTTTCGGCCAGCTGCAAGTGAGCTAAAGGTTCGGCCAGCCGTAGGTGAACTTGAGGTTCGGCCGGTCTCGGCGATCTCGAGGTCACCCAAGGCCGATGATCTCGGGGCTCCCCATAAGGCCCGCAAGGCTCGAGCTCGCAAGCCTACGTCATAGCCTATAGCCAAGCTATTGGCCATTGCAGAGGTTCGCAGTCGGCGGAGGAAGAAGGAGGAAGGAGGAAGGACAAGAAAAGAAAAGAAGAAAATAAAAAAGAAAAAGCAAAGAAAAAGAAAAGAAGAAAAGAAAAATAAAGAGTAGTGTAGAAGAAAATGAATGTAAAGGAATTAAGGGAGCCAAGATTAGGAAAAATATTTTCCTCTTCTCAATGAAAATATTTTCCTCATTTTTGAAGGAGTTTTTTCATGATGGAAAATGTTTTCCTAGACCAAGTTATTTTTCGCTAATCCAATTATTTTTTGTGAAACAAACGGAATCCAAGTAGATAAAACATCAATTGAAAATTCCACTCTCAACTCCTTTATGCTCTATGGTCACTTTCCTTTGAATTGGCTCATTACGGCTCCTCGGATTGTTCATGAAACAGAACATTCTTATTTTCTGATAAGGACGTACTCGCTTGGTACATACCATTAATTGTCAAGCATTCAACTTGTTTATATCACAAACGAAATCCTATTCTTGTTATACCTAATAACAGAGCAAAATCAAGAGAGAGAATGAATCTCACTGAAACTGAAAAATATAATGTTGTCAATGAAAGCAAATTGAAAATTAATAACCTTTTGTTGCAAATTACAACTTCAATTAAAATCCATACCACAATACACAGAGAAAATGTAGCAAATATATATATATATATATATATATATTTTATATTTTTTTTTTTAATTATTCAATGAATAGGTAATTGTAGCTGAATTCCATGCAGGTAGAGTCTAGGCCATAGATTCGAATGAGCCAATAACTCACACAAATGAAGTATTGGCCATACAAAGTATTGAAGTTCAAACAACCCTTTTCATAATTGAAGGCCACGTGTGTAGAGACCCATGAAACACATTGCTTGTTCCATTAACTAATTAAATCTAGACTTACAGCTCGTACAAATAGCATTGCCCTAGATAATTTTGCACGTAATTAACAGCATTTGAGCATGTGATTTCAGTTCTTAAGCTGGAAATTCCTTATCACAACCAATTATGCCAATCCTAAGTGGTGAGATAATTAAATACACCGCAATTACTTTTTGAATAGAATAAATGTGAAAACTCTCTCCTATGAGTAGTGTGATTAGGTTTAAAGTACATTAGAAAACTGAAGTATAATGTTTGAAGAACATTCGATAGTACTTTTACTAAACTAATGCAACTTCATTAAAGTGAAAACTTATGTACAAAGAAGAAAATACAACCAAACGGATATAAAGTAGTGAATATTTTAATAGGTTGGTAACTTTTAATTAATAATTTGTGTAAACTATCAGAACAGCCAGTAACTCCCATAAATGCGGACTGTGCACAACGTCTCCACTTGATGGACACGTGGTTACAGTGACCTTTTGAATTTTATTTTCTGAATGCATATCAGCTCAATCTTAGAAATTTTTTTGTTTTTTTGGTCAGAGGAGATTAGTAGGTTTTTTTGGTCGAAAAAGAAAAACTTACTAATCTCCTCCGACCCAAAAAAAAAACTTACCAATCTCCATGTTATGACTGAAACGGCATTCAAACTTGAAGACCCAAGAAAGATTAAAAAATAGAAAGTTGGGTTTATATCTGTTTACTTAGTTTCCTAATATGAATCTTTTACTCCCCAAAGTTTATTAGGTTCTGCTGGTCGTCATATTACCACTGTAACAAAAAAAAAAAAATACTTATCCTTAGAATACAGATAAAATTGAGCGTCTTTTCTCAAAATGGGTGTTGCCTTTGTTTAATTTTTGGAGGGAGAGTGGGATAGGGCATGAGAGAGAGACAGGGGTGTAGAGATATCTCCTAATATTAGTCATATTTATCTTGTGTCGATATTTCTCCGGCTGGCCTATGTAAAGTTAGATATGTACTGATCTACCCGATTAGAAAAAAAAAAAGAAAGAAAAGAACAATCGGATCAGGTCGATAATCGAGCTGGACTCGTTGAAATTTAAGTCGCCATTAACAGAAAAAAGGATCTCTTTGAAATTGTATTTGAAAGCAGTAGAAATTTTATGAGGTCGAGGATGGAGAAAACCCCCGGGATTGGGGTCATATGTATAGGAGATGATGGGATTAAGGTCACCACGCATTTGGTCTAATTTGACGGATTTTTTAAGTACTAAATATATTGATAGAGGGTGATTTGTGTGCTTTGACCACTTCTCCATTTAATTCAGTTCAACATATGCCCAAATAATATTAGAGGAAAATTACAAAAAAAAATCTTAAACATATTGTAATTGTGCCAATTCATTCCTAAACTTTTTTTTTTTTTTTTTTGCTAATTCAGTTCTAAAACTTTTACATTAATACCAATTCAGTCCTAAACCTTTCGTATTTGTGCAAATTAAGCCTATTCAGCTAATTTTGATTGGAAACCGCTGATGTGGTAATTTTTAATAATATTGCAATTTTGTAAAAAAAGTTCTTTATTTTTTTCCTATCTTCTTCTTTCTCTAGCTAGTCATCGAGATCCATCAATCGGGCAAAGGTGAGGGTCCGTGACTCGCCGACCTCAGACGAAGCTCGCCCCCACCAGCCACTAGATATTTGACGAGACTATTATATGGCATCCATGGCTGCACAGATTTGGGGATGGGAAACGATCATGATACCAAGTTAGAAGGAGAGATGTCGCAGTCATCAATCTTGACTTTGATTCTACGACTTCAACCCTTGCCATAATTTCTCATGAAAAGATTGGCAATGTCCGAAAACTTTGATTCCATGTTTACCAAGTTGGAATGACATAAACATTTCAATCGTCCATTAATGACCATATCCTACCACGTTGAGTTTTGGCTTTCAAATTAGTGATAAAAATATTTTGGACCATGCACTTTTATTTTAGAGTTTTCTAGAAGGGGCTATAAAATGGATATGTCGCATGTTAGATTGTCATGCTTGCCTCCATATTCTGCCCTTTTTCTTTTTTCCACAATTTTTCTTGTTAGATTTTTAGGTCTGTGAGTTGTACTCTAGTACTTGACTATTACAGGTAATGAAACCACTCTCTCTTCCAGTGATTTTTCCCATTTTGGAATTTTCACGTATATCGTGTCTCGTGCATTTTGAAATTTGCTTGCATCCTTCGTTATTTTGCACTTGAATGCGTGCATCACTTGACACTCTTTTGCAACAACCGCCTTGTGCTTTGTTTTTGCTGTGTTTATTTCATCTACGGAACTAAAATTATCAAAAAAATCGTAAACGTATTGCACTTTTGCCGATTCAATTGTAAACCTTTTAGTTTTGCTCCTAAATATTTTGCATTTGTGCCAATTCAATCCTAAATATTTTTTTGTGCCAGTTCAATCCTAAATCATTTTCATTTGTAACAATTCAGTTCTTCCGACCAGCTTTGGCCGGCCGGTACCGACTAGACAATTTTAAATGATATTTTAATTTTTTCGAATTATTTGTCTTTTTTTTTCATTTTCTCTCTCATATTTCTCTTTCCTCCTCCACCGCGCAATTCCATCGTATGAATAAGAACAAGAAGAAAACCGTGCAGATCCCTTGTGTGAAGAAGAACAGGAAGAAATGAGAGCGAATCGATTGCCGCCGCTTGTCGCCCCCCAACTACGGCGGGGGCGAGCCTTGTCGTTGCTAGGGGAGGTCTCTCTCCTCTTCCTACATGTAGTTCGCTCGCCTAAAGAAGAACATGTAGAAAAGAGGGGAATCGATTATGCCACCGTGTCGCTCGGTTCTAGCCTGGCGAGGTCACACGCCACCATGGCCGGGTGTGGTCATGCCTCGCTAGCGCTAGAGGAAGAAGGAAAGAAAAGGCCAGATCCGGGCGACACGGCGGCACCGGCGGCAATCGATTCCCTCTCCTTCCTTCCTGTTCTTCTTCATGCTAGGTATCTGCACGGTGGAGGAGAAGAGAGAAAACATGAGAGAGAAAATGGAAAAAGAAAAAAAAGAAACTGCACGGTGGAGGAAGAGAGTGAAATAATGAGAGAAAATAGAAAAAAAAATTTAATAAGAGTATTAAAATATTATTAAATTTGTACATGTAAGTGCCGCCCGGTATCCACATCAACGCCGGCGTAACAAAGTCGATAAGATGGATTGAATTGGCACAAAAAAGATTTAAGATTGAATTGGCATAAAAGTAAAAGATTTATGACTGAATTGACAAAGTTAAAATATTTAGGTGTGAAATGGAAAAAATGCAATAGATTTAGGACTTTTTTTTTACAATTTTCCCGGCCTATGAGCATAATTCGGATAACCTCGTACAACCCTAATTGAAAATAAAATAACAAGACTGACAGGAATACCTGTTAATTGTTTATAACGTGTGGATTGGGTAATTCGCATTTATTTGCACAAAGTAATAGACATAAACTTGACCACCTTGGATTACATCCACTCTCCATTAATTGTTCCTAAGTACTATTTTAGATGTACGAAACGAGATAAATTGAGAGAATTCACTTTATCGACTAAAATGTGATCTATATCGTAATATTTTGTTTGTAATACGGCTATTATGTTGTTACATATTATACACTAATAACCTAGGAAATCTTAAGTATAAATGAGCATCATTACCCCGAGGACCTTTTGTGGTTGTTGTTTTGAATTACCAGTCAAAATTGACGTGCAACTTTCCCCTTCGTCGCCCTTTCACTTTTTCTTACTTTACTTCCGTTCAGAAACTTTTTTTTTTTTTTTTCGATTTAGCTTAAATCTGAAAAAAAATTCTCTCATTTTTGAGAGATTTCTATCCCGATCTAGCTTAAATTTAGAATTTTATGCTGATATGTTTTTGGCATTTCGCTCTCCTCCGATTTCGTTGGTGAATAAGTATAGTTTCTAAGGAGATCGGAAGAGTTTTGTGAAGGTTTCGCTTGTGTCAAATTTATATTCATTTAATCTTTCTACTTTGCTAGATGATGGTTTCGGGGAATGCCAAAACTAGCGCGAATTGCCGAAAGGCAAAGCCTAGCAATAGATGAAGTTCTCGGTGTGTGCTTATTATTAAAGATGATTCCGCGATCGGTTGTCGATTATAGTGTGAGAAGTAATAGATGTGATCATTGAGCATGTAATTCATAACCTTATTTTGATGATTTTTTTTATTATTTAGAGCTTATTTTATTTTGAAGTTATCTAGGATATATTTTGATTTGTAGTTGGATGATGATATTTCTCTTTTGTATGCTAATGAAATGACATGTTACTTCTGAAAAAAAATAAAAGTGACGTGCATAAGAAATTTCACTAGATACGGTCCACTTTTAGCTCATTGGTCGTGGAGAGCAACGTCATTTCATGTTGTTCGGAGATCTGGCGTCAACACAAAAACTTTTCAACCCAAAAAGTGCAAAGTTTCAGAAAACTCCCTTAGGTGCGGCAATTTTGTCAAAGTACCCCAAAGTCGGGTTTGTCTCGAAAAACCCCTGAAGTTGGTGATTTCGTCTCAATTAACCTCCCATCACACTGGCCAAAAATCTTGGCCGGACTATGACCACTTGCTTGTCACGTGCCACATGCCCCGCACCACGGGCAAAATCTATTTTTGTTCCAAAATGTCTTATTTGAGCACATGCACCTCATGTGCGTAGGAATTTGATACAAAACCTATAATTTTTTCAATTAATTAAATCTCAATTTCCGAATCACTCGATACGAATCCTTCTCTCGAAAGAGAGACGATGAAATCCCAACTTGTTCAGCGACATGGAGAGTGGGGCCGCAATAGGATGGCCATTGCATCGATAAAGTGGTTGTAATTGTTGAATGTGACACTGATGGAATGATGGTATGCGAAATAGCTTCTTTTTTTTTTTTTTTTCTCCTTTCGAACGAATCAATGCATCTAAGTAGCATTTTGTAATTGCAAATAGTATCCGCGTGTAGTTTCTGTAATTGCAAATTGTGCCATCATGGTTCGTGGGGTCCACGCAGAGTGAAAGACAAAAAAGAATCTTTTCAGTAATATTATTTTTATTTACCTAATCTTCTTGGTGGTCCAGTCCATGATCAGCTTGAAGATCACGCTGGATATTAAGGTTGAATTGACCCCCGGCTGCTAGAAGCCACCTTATGACTTTTTAGGCACTCTTAAATTTATTTATGTATGTATTTAGGAAAAGGGAAATTCATCATATGCAACGCTAATGACTAATTAAATAAATTTCTCTATAAAAATATCTCGGGCGTTGGAAGCGTTTAAAGGCATCCCACACAGATGTTACTCTCGCTACAATTGGAAAATGTAAAGGATTTGATATGCGACACAATATGTTAAATTAGGTCTTTTATCTCTAAAACTTAGAAAGCAAATGGCCATGTGATAGATAGGATGGTCAAAAAATAGGTGCTCATAGTAATAAGTTGTTCATTTTTGAATTTTGTGCAGGACTAATTGTCGTTTTATCATTATTTTAAGTTTGAATTGTGCTCACGTGGGTTCATCGATCGTTTCACAAGGAACCCTCCGAGAAAGAGCAAATAATTTAATGTCATTATTATTTTCTTGGTAGTATATATTAATTATCAGCTTCCTAAGAAGACATATCATTGCGGTCTCACTTGGCCGTTGGCACCAAGTATTTGGGGTGTGCAGCAGTACCGATTTTACCTGGAAACCAGATCGAATGACCTGGAAAATAGGTCCATGAGCTGGTTTCAGATTTTCAAGACCGATTAGAATAGGTTCGATTCTAGGTTCCGAGTGAATACCCACCCGAGAACTGAATCAAATCGGACCAGTTATAGAACCCATTTCTGAACCAATTTCATGACTTAAAAAACCAAATCGTAATGTGTTTCTCCCCTAAGATCTAACCTCAGCAGTCGCGACTCAGCAATAGGACAACACTCCTTCGCCTTTCCTTTTAGGGATTGTTACTTTTGGCGGATAGTAATTTCTATTATTCATCTTTTACTTAGAATCGTTTCATTGCTACTTATATTATTTTGCTAGAAAAAAAAATGAAACCAAAAAAGAGAACAAAAGAAAAACAGATTTTAACCCTAAAACCGGATCGAAAAAACATGGTAAGTTTCAAAACAGGTTTCTTCCAAAAATTATGAATCGGTTATAATAGGTACCTACCATGGAACCGATCACCCCTACCATGTATTACTCATAGTGAATAATACGGTGAATTATTTCCCATTTTTTGTGTGGACTTTCTTGGATAAATCCTTATATTATATGGTAATTTTGGAAAAATCCACGTACAAACATGCCCAAAATTAATCATTTCTCTCTCTGATGAAGAATTTTATATCTTTTGCAATTATTCTTGTGCACTATTGCCTAGACCAACTGCAGTTCTTCTGGCCAACGTCTATATCAATGATTGACATGGAAGGGCAGAGGAGGGAGCAAAATCTTGGCCGATGATTTCGGAAACATTTATCAAATTTAGTTAGCTCCAAATTTTTATAACAATGGTATTATTATATATCAACTTAATTATTAGATTGATAATGCAAAAGAGTTCCAACATCTTAATGAAAATAAATTTGACCGAAATGCGATAAAATAGTAAGTGAATAAAATGAAAAAAGAGTATCATCAAAAGATTATGGTCGATAGATGCAATATTTTGGATCTATTTTATGAACTTTCACATTTTTAAATACACTTAAAACTGAATAAGATCTTGTTATAGGTTAAAATAGAAACTCCAATTTATTGGTGATATACTACATTGTTCACGCCAATTGTATAGATTTAAAATATATCTACTTTATTAAAAAAAACTAATACAAGAAAATATATTTTTATGGATGTTGGTTAACTTGAATTTAATAGAGGAAGCATTTATTACTATTATAATGTAGAAGAATGGCATGAGATTTAAGAACGGGACAGCCCTGCTTGTGCCACTCACATCAAAATATCGAGGGAAAAAAAAAAAAGAGGACGAGACAATTAATTGGGTAATTTGTATTGAAAAATCATATTTGGACATAACCTTTGGAAATGATGTTAATAAAATTACATATTGTCGAAATTATTTTAGTACATTCTAGATGTTTAACCCCATAAATATAAGACCAATAAGAAATTTTTAGGTCAACATAAGCGTAAAACATACGCGATCCTAATCGAGAATATATATGTCTTAATCGTCATTTTGTCAATGTGAAGAAATTTTCAGACATTCCATGATGGACATGGAATAAATAAGAAGAAAACCAGCCGTCCCAATCAGAAGTTCCTTCATTCAACGGTTTTAGCTCAAATTGTGGATGCAATGAATGAACGTGTCCGAAACGTCCTGCTCAAGTCGTCGTACTTGGTGTTCTATGTCTATTTCATACTTGGACTTTATAGATTAGTCTCCTGCTGTCTCCTAATTTTGCTCTCTCAGATTAATTTCTAGTCTACCCAGGTAATAAGGAGAGGAAATTGCATCCACCTGCGGTGTTAATTGGATCGGAATATTTCCGCAACACGCAGCACCTAATCTTAACATGGTGTTGAAATCTTCTATTGAACAATCATTTTTCGTTCGACCAAAAGAAAAAACTATCATTTTTCGAGGTTTGTAAGTCGTCCTACATTCAAAATAAGACTCCTCCATTCACCAAAAGCTTGCATCAGTAAAAAGTTCCGATTTTACAACGGTTTGCACCGGCGAAAAATATTGCAAACGGTTTCATGGATCTTCAGATAACCAAACTCTTGAAATCACTCAAACCCTGAGTTTACAATGGAAATTAAAAAAAAAAAAAACAGAGAAAAGGGATTAACATGATTTAGGTTTTGGTCACAAGTACTTTAAGAAGATAAATATATGTGAGGACCATTTCTATTTCTTACGACAACTTTGCATGTGTCCTTAACTTCACCTGTTAACATCAACTTCATTTTTGCAGTAAGCCATCTAGTAGGACCAAAATAAGTCAATAGTCATGTCAAGAACAATTTCGAAATCAATTTACATGGATCTGAAACATGCGTGCCCTGTTCGAGAAACTGCAATTGGGTCATCAGCTGATGGCGGGAGGGCCATCACTCCATGAACCCCATCCAATCAATTGTCATCAGCACGCTTCACTATTTTGATGATGGTCATCAACTACACTTATCGTGACCGACGCAGATGAACAGGCAGAGTATACTAGGGGTGCCTAAAAGGACTATGTGGAAGGAACTCCGCAAAATGACAAGCTTCATTATTGAATAATATTTCTTTTTTTTTTATTTTTTAATTTTTTATTGTTATGTCATGTTTTCTTTTTTCTTTTTTTTCCTTCAGTTTCCCTTATTTACCTTTTCTTTTATTTTTCTTCACTAATTTCTTTGTTCTCTTCTCCTTTTTCCCTCTGCCGGGTCTTGTCAATGGCCGATGGAGATATCCGGCGCCTAGCTAGGGCAGCCCTTCGTCAATTTGGTGAAATGCCCGAGCTTGGCCGGTGGAAGGATAAAGGGAAAAAGAAAAATTAAAAATTAAAAAATGAAAAATGAAAAAGAAAAGAGAAAAGAGAAAAAATGGTAAAGAAGGCAAACAAAAGAAACGAAAAAAATAAAAATAAATAAAGTTCGAAAAAATATTAAAATATTAATGAAATTGTCCACGTCGGTGCTTGCCGTGCCACGTAGGACGCTCGTCGTCCGCATCGGTGATTTCCTACCAAAATTGACCGAACGGACTCAATTGACACAACATGAAAATGTTTATGACTCAATTGGTAAAATTAAAAAGTTTAGGACTGAATTGATAAAAATGCAATATGTTTAAGACTTTTTCGACAACTTTTTCGAATATTTTAATTAGGTGTTTATTCTAAAACTCAGTAACAAATGGTCATGTGATAAATAGGATGGTCAAACAATAGGTGCTAGGAATAAGTTATTCAGTTTTGAATTCTGCGCAGGACTAATTTTCGTTTCATCAAAAAAAATTTTTTTTTTTAATTGTGCTCACATGGGTTCAAAGATCGTTTCACAATGAACCCTTTGACAAAATTGTGGCCTCACTTGGCACCAAGTATTATTTCCCATTCTTTGTGTGGATTAACTTTGACAAATGTTATATCATATGGTTTTTTTTTTTTTGGAAGAATACACGTATAAACATGCACAATATTAATCATCTCTCTCTCTCTCTCTCTCTCTCTCTCTCCGATGAACATTTTTATGTCTTGTCTAATTATTCCTCTGCATTGTTGTGTAGACCCAATGTAATTCTTCTGGTTAACATCTGCATCGGTGATTGAATTGAACTCTCTCTCTCTCTGTGATGAAGATTTTTATGTCTTGCCTAATTATTCATCTGCATTGTTGTGTAGACCCACCGTAATTCTTCCGGTCAACGTCTGCATCGGTGATTGAATTGAACTCTCTCTCTCTCTCTCTCTCTCTCTCTCTCTCCGATGAAGATTTTCATGTCTTGTCTAATTATTCCTCTACATTGTTGCGTAGACCCACCGTAATTCTTCCGGGTCAACATCTGCATCGGTGATTGAATTGAACTCTCTCTCTCTCTCTCTCTCTCTCTCTCTCTCTCTCTCTCTCCGATGAAGATTTTCATGTCTTGTCTAATTATTCCTCTACATTGTTGCGTAGACCCACTGTAATTCTTCTGGTCAACGTCTGCATCGGTGATTGAATTGAACCTCTCTCTCTCTCTCTCTCTCTCTCTCTCTCCGATGAAGATTTTCATGTCTTGTCTAATTATTCCTCTACATTGTTGCGTAGACCCACTGTAATTCTTCTAGTCAACGTCTGCATCGGTGATTGAATTGAACTCTCTCTCTCTCTCTCTCTCTCTCTCTCTCTCTCTCTCTCTCTCTCTCTCTCTCTCTCGCTCGCTCACTCTCTCCGATGAAGATTTTCATGTCTTGTCTAATTATTCCTCTACATTGTTGCGTAGACCCACTGTAATTCTTCTGGTCAACGTCCGCATCGGTGATTGAATTGAACTCTCTCTCTCTCTCTCTCTCTCTCCGATGAAGATTTTCATGTCTTGTCTAATTATTCCTCTGCATTGTTGCGTAGACCCACTGTAATTCTTCGGGTTAACGTCTGCATCGGTGATTGAATTGAACTCTCTCTCTCTCTCATGAAGATTTTTATGTCTTGTCTAATTATTCCTCTGCATTGTTGCGTAGACCCACTGTAATTCTTCTGGTCAATGTCTACATCGGTGATCTCTCTCTCTCTCTCTCTCTCTCTCATGAAGATTTTTATGTCTTGTCTAATTATTCCTCTGCATTGTTGCGTAGACCCACTGTAATTCTTCCGGTCAATGTCTACATCGGTTCTCTCTCTCTCTCTCTCTCTCTCTCTCTCTCTCTCTCTCTCTCTCTCATGAAGATTTTTATGTCTTGTCTAATTATTCCTCTGCATTGTTGCGTAGACCCACCGTAATTCTTCTGGTCAACGTCTGCGTCGGTGATTGAATTGAACCTAGTCACTAGACATATTTATCAACTTTAGTTAGCTTCACTTATTTTTAATTTTCTGAAAAATGATATGGAACATGTGTATTTCATATATGATGAATAATATATATATTTATATATATGCGTGCAAGCAAGACAATCGAAAACGAGGTGAAGTGAAGAAAGCACGGAGAGTAAAGAGCATCTAATTCAATGTGTTATGGATATAGTTTAATGGCTTTTTGAAAGCGGAACTAAACCATTTCACTAACAAAAAGAGAAAAAAAGAAAAAGAAATTGGAACTAACCTTAGTTCTCTGAGGAAAGAGATTGTTTTTGAGTTCTAATAGTTAAGCCAACATTTTTAATTCTTTCTAGTACGTGACATCAATAATGATTGATACGAGAAAATTATTTAATTAGTCATAAATCTATTGTATGGATGTCTGTATAGTCCTAGACATTTTTAATTTTGCCACTTAAGTTCTAAATCTATGCGTTCAATTCCAATGTGGTCATTCTGACCTCTTTTGGCCGAGTATCGCTCATATGACAGTGTGTCACATAGAATGGCCAGCGATAGCGATTTTCAATAAAAGGTTTAGTACTTAATTGGCAATATGCCTGGGAGGACCACATTGAAATTTCACGCGTAGATTTAGTACTTAATTGGCAATATTAAAGGTTTTTAGGATTGTATTGTCGTATTTACAATAAGTTGTATGACTAATTGGGAACTTTTCCAGATTGGTACTATTAAAATAAGTTATACTCTTCTTTTGTTGTATTATGGATAGTTCTTGAATTAACAAGACCGACTTAACAAATGAGTTGTCCTTAATCTCTCAAACATTCAGTGCGTTTGTTTCCCACAAAAAAAAAAAAGCGATTTGAAAAACATTTTTCGAAAAAATGATTGCTTAAATTTTTTAAGAAAATCAAACAATAAAAAATATTTTCATCATCGATAATAATCTACACTTGATTATTTTCGTAGACGATGATAAAAATTTTCATTCTTTTTTTTTTGGTAAGCGAAAAAATGTTAAATAAGGCAAACAGAAGAAATGAAAAAAGGAAAAATAAATGAAGTTTGAAAAAAATATTAAAATATTAATGAAATTATCCACGTAAGTGCTTGCTATGCCACGTAGGACGCTCATCGCCCGCGTCAATGATTTCCTACCAAAATTGACCAAATGGACTCAACTGACACAATATGAAAATGTTTATGCCTCAATTGACAAAATTAAAAGATTTAGAACTGAATTGATAAAAATACAATAGGTTTAAGACTTTTTTGACAACTTTTTCGAATATTTTAATTAGGTGTTTATTCTAAAACTCAGTAGCAAATGGTCTTGTGATAAATAGGATGGTCAAACAATAGGTGCTAGGAATAAGTTATTCAGTTTTGAATTCTGCGCAGGACTATTTTTCGTTTCATCATTTTTTTTTTTTAATTGTGCTCACATGGGTTCAAAGATCGTTTCACAACGATCCCTTTGACAAAATTGTGGCCTCACTTGGCACCACGTATTACTCACCGCGGATAAGACGAAGAATTATTTCCCATTCTTTGTGTGGGTTAACTTCGACAAATGTTATATCATATGGTAATTTTTTTTTTTGGAAGAATACACGTATAAACATGCACAATATTAATCATCTCTCTCTCTCCGATGAAGATTTTTATATCTTGTCTAATTATTCCTCTGCATTGTTACGTAGACCCACTGTAATTCTTCTGGTCAACGTCTGCATCGGTGATTGAATTGAACCTAGTCACTAGACATATTTATCAACTTTGGTTAGCTTCACTTATTTTTAATTTTCTGAAAAATGATATGGAACACGTGTATTTCGTATATGATGAATAATATATATTTATATATATGCGCGCAAGCAAGACAGTCGAAAACGAGGTGAAGTGAAGAAAGCATGGAGAGTAAAGAGCATCTAATTCAATGTGTTATGGATATAGTTTAATGGCTTTTTGAAAGCGGAACTAACCCATTTCACTAACAAAAAGAGAAGAAAAAAAAAAAAGAAATTGGAACTAACCTTAGTTCTCTGAGGAAAGAGATTGTTTTTGAGTTCTAATAGTTAAGCCAACATTTTTAATTCTTTCTAGTATGTGACATCAATAATGATTGATACGAGAAAATTGTTTTATTAGTCATAAATCTGTTGTTGTATGGATGTCTATATAGTCCTAGACATTTTAAATTTTGCCACTTAAGTTCTAAATCTATGCGTTCAATTCCAATATGGTTATTCTGACCTCTTTTGGCCGAGTATCACTCATATGACAGTGTCTCACATAGAATGGCCAACGATAGCGATTGTCAATAAAAATTGGCCAGGAGGACCATATTGAAATTTCACGCATAGATTTTGTACTTAATTGGCAAAATTGAAGGTTTTTAGGATTGTATTGTCGTATTTACAATAAGTTATATGACTAATTAGGAACTTTTCCAGATTGGTACTATTAAAATAAGTTATACTCTTCTTTTGTTGTATTATGGATAGTTCTTGAATTAACAAGACCGACGTAACAAATGAGTTGTCCTTAATCTCTCAAACATTCAGTGCGTTTGTTTCACAAAAAAATGAGCGCTTTGGAAAATATTTTTTAAAAAAATGATTGCTTAAATTTTTTATAAAAATTAGACAATAAAAAATATTTTCATCACCAATAACAATCTACACTTGATTATTTTCATAGGCGATGATAAAATTTTTCATTCTTTTTCTTTTTGTATTCAATATAAGTGATTTCTTTTTGAAAAATATTTTCCAAATCAATCACTTTTTCATGAAACAAATGCATCCTAAATGAAAAGTTCTCTCATCCAGTATTTATTTATTTCTATCTGGTTACAATCTAAATTTTCATGTATCTTGATTTATAAGGATGGATTTATCACTTCCGTCTTTTCTTCTTTCACATTTATTAAAATTGCTTTGCTCGTCATTCGTTAATGGATTAATTCCTATTATTGTGTAGAAGAATTGGGATGAGATTTAAGCATGGGACAGCAGCTGCTTGCCTTTCCCCGACTCCGGGATTGAGAGTAATTATTATCATCAGTTACTATAATATTTTAATTGCATTATCAAAACTATCATCGTTAATCACAGTTTCTTTCTTTAATTGAAAGGGTAAATGTCATTAACATTGCAATAACCCTTTTCATCGAATCTCGATTGACGAAGCGCAGATGCCAATCTCCAATGCGGCTGGTAATACCTGCTAATAGACCGTAGACAATAGAGCAAAAGGAGGAATCCGAATCCGCCCGACGAGGGGCTCGCGTCCGATTACCCGGATGTTGATGATAAGTAGCTGGTCAGAAAGGATCGTTAGCCAAACCGAGACTGAAACACGGCCCAGACACCACGATAGTCAGCAGTGGGGAATTTTTCGATATGAGAGAATTCATTACATAACGAAAAGGCCTCGAAACTCCAAATCGACCCCAATTGGCGAAAGATGTAGACTCAACTGCAATCAGTGTTCGAGATTTTCAACGCATCCGATCGCTCCAATCCGTGAACAAAGAGAAAACAAAAAGTTCCCGGCGAGATAAGAGGACGACTGACGATTGTCACGGTATGATCGGAACGGCGAGAACAGAAAGAGCAGGACTCGTTCCTTCTTCGCCAAGATGGAGAGAGAGAGAGAGAGAGAGAGAGAGAGAGAGGGGACAATCGCTTTGCTTTGCTTTGCGCGAGTGCTCCTTTCTCGCTACGATTTGGATTTATTCTCACGCGCGTCACTCTCGGTCGTCGCCTGCACGCGCGATGGTTTTCTCCTTTCCATCGCCGGAGGAAGGCGTGAAAGGGAAGACCCGGAAAGGGATCGGGCTTGGTGGATTTTCAGGGCCTTGGGTCATGGGCTCCGCTGAGGGAAAATTTTATAGTGGGCCTCGCTTTTGGGTTTTAATGACTATAAATGAAGTAAATTTATGCCCGAATGATTTGAATCGGATCATAAATAGTTCTTTATGATCCAATACAAATTGACATTTAACTTGCTTTGACCTATTTATTTACGATGCAAATTTCTTGACTCATAGCGGGTTCGGGATGCATTTTTAGTGTTTTTTTCTCCCATATTGTTGGCTATGGAGAATGGTGGATGGCACCATGGACAGGCTCGTTGAGTTAGGGACGGAGCTTGGGATTAGGTTATGGAGGCGGGTGTGGAAGTGGTGTGAAAATCCAACTTGGGCCATCCACAAACCATGAAACGGACTCGAGTTTTGATTGTGGGTTAAATATAAATGGGTTGTCCAAACATAGGCCCTCTTACTCGCTACCTCCTTCTCAACCAATGGTCTCCCTCTGCCTCCGTGACTTCACCATGTGCGGTGACCTCGACAAGATTCTCCGCGTCGCGATGAGTTTTGGTTCAGCTCCAACTACTCTTTTCCTCGCACCTCCGAGAACTCCCTACCGCTCTAAGCAGGGCAACCTCTACACACCCTCAAGAGCCTCCTATACTTCGTCACCCACCGCCACCTCAAGCACATCGACTACTTCTTCTGCACCATGACGCGATCCAACATCAACCCCTTCATCTGCTTAGCCTTCGCTGGCTATTTAAATTTACTTGAACAAGTCGTACACGTTTATAAAAATTGTTAATACCATAGAAAATCTCAAACTGATATACATGTGACAAATCTATCCCAAATTATTTTTTTACCATAAAAAACTCTAAACTAATGCACTTGTGACAAATTTTCCCCAAATCGGTATACCCGTGAGAAATTTACTCTATGTTAGTTTTCGTTAAATCTAACTATTAAATTACTAAGTTGGATGACTCATGGCGGTTCATAAGTATGCCAGTTTGGGATTTTTACCCTATGTTTGTCATAAATGTATTAATTTGAAATTTTTCGAGGTATTAACCCAATTTAACAGAGGGTAAATTTGTCACCGGTATACTAGTTTGTGATTTTTCGTGGTAAAAAAATTAATTTATAGTAAACTTGTCACGGATGTACTAATTTAGGATTTTGGCAATTAAAAAAATAATTTGGGTTAGATTTGTCACATGTGTACCAATTTGGGATTTTTCGTAGTATTAACTCTTTATAAAAAAACATAGTAAGTTATAAAAAAAAGTCACTTACCTCGAATTTCCGCCATAAGATTTTACCCCGAATTCATTATGGATAACGTAATTTATTAACCGAATATCATAAGTGTAACTTTAAAACATCCCTATTATCTCTTTCAATCTAGAACACCCGTCACGGCGAAAATTACAAAATCGAAATCGATCAATGGGCTCGGTGAAAGGCCGAAACCCTCAACACTTTTTACTCCGATCCTTGAAAACTTTTGTGGATCGCAACTGTTCTTAAAAGTTAAACTCCGAGAGGAAGAGGGAGCTTTTGAAATCGGCTTATTCGCAGCTTTGGGTTAAAAGAGCTCAGATTTTGACTTTTGATTACGTTGTCGAGGTGACGAGCACGGAGTAGAAGTCTCGGTTCTTGCACTCTAGGATCGCATTGCTATCCTTCAGCGGCGCTCAATCGCCCAGATCAGGGCCGTTACATCAATCTTCGCCTCGCCTTTGAGCTCGACGGCATCAGGCATGGCGATGTCAGAGGAGGAGGGGAAGAAAAGGATGGCGTCAGAGGAGGTCTTGCCTTGGAGCTAGTCGAGGAGGAGCTTGGGGTTGATGAAACTGACGATGGGGAGGTCGTGAACCTATCTGGGTTCAGTATATTTAAACTCATTTACAATCCAGCCCATCAAATGTCAAACAACTCATTTATAATCCGGCCTCAAATATAAGAGGAAAAATTTCAAAAAGAAGCTTAAAGTGTTCTCATTTTCTCAAATAAAAGTCTGAAGTGATCCTCATTTCAAATAAAGACCTCAAATACTCTCTTTGTCTTAAAGAAGGGCCTGACCAGGTATTTTCATTTTTTTATATTTTCTCATTTTTTTTTTTACTTTTTGACTTTTCCTTTTTTCTCCTTTTTTTCCTCTTCCACCTCACCGGTGGCTGTGGGCTGGATGGCCTCGCCGGCCTCGCGCGTATAGGCAACGTTGTGTAATGTTATCCTCGGTCGGTCCAAGGGAATGACCCGAAAAATTATTTTGTGTTTGTAAGAAGATTCTTCTCTAATTGTTCTTTTTTTTGGCCGGGGGGCGCGCTTTTATTTCGTGTTATATCAATGGTCACAAAGACAATAGACAGAAACAGATTGAAGAGATATGTCATTTATTTTACACTGTTATTGGAATATATATTTGTTTAAAAATAATTGCTTGTATCTTTGAATTTATATGATGGGTGAGTAAAAATATTATAATGTAAGACACATATTTCATGTGTTAATATTTCAATATTCGCCTTTTTTTTTTTTAAAGTTGGATAGGTTCAGGTTTTTTGCATTTAGAAAACTATAAGCTACATGTAATTATTCAATTCTCAAGCGGGATCGGTTTAACTCCAAAGATACCCGCTGCGCAAACCAATGGTGAACGTGTATGAATATTTCTATACTGCCGATGGCCTAATCAAAAAAAAGAAAATTGTTAGAGCGGGACTGAAATATAAGTGATAATATAGGATAGCGTTGGAAGAATTTACGGCGGCGGAGAGTGGTGACCGAAGTTATTCTAGATCCTCGTTAAAATTTATTAAAGAGACTTATCATTTGAATTGGCCTCATTACAACTTGTTGACACCTAATTTTGTCGATTTCCGTTAAATTTAATTTATTTATTTTTTTTGGTCGGACCGTTAAATTTAATTTATTTTGTGTCTTTAAGGCTTAAAATTGAAAAAGGTCAAAATTGGAATATGCCTTCTTTCTTATCTTATTGCAAATTTGGAAAATATAGATTAGATTCAACTTTTCTAAAAAGAACGAAAAGAAAAATGAAAAATCGAATCAGATCGGGTCGGGTCAACCCGGATCAGCGTGGGCAACCCGGTCCGCACGTTCCCTTCAAGTGAGCGTAGGCCCACTTGCTCTTTCTTTTCCATAGCGGGCCGAGTGTAGGCCTACTTCACTCGATCTCGTACGTGCGCACGCGCAGGCCCGACCGGAGCCCCTTCCCACTTCCCCTTCTCTCCTCTCCCGTTACCCCGGCGAAACAAAGGATTGCTCGCCGGACAAGTCGGTTGTTCTCTTGCTCCCTCAGGAGATATGTTTCTGCACCAGCCACAGCCCGTCACCCATCTAAGCTTTGCCAGGTTAGCCTCACTCGGCCCTTCTCTCTGCGCTCTGTTTTTGAACTCGAGGGCTCGTCGGGCCGAGACCTGGGGTTTTCCTGGTCCGGGGAGCTTCCTAGATAGTTCCCATGACTGTCAGCTTGTCGTAGATTCCTGTCGTGATGGTTTGGTAGTTCGATTTGGCCCCGTTTCCGTCGGTTAAGTCCTCAGCCCCCTTCCCTGTTTTTGTGCACCGGAGTGCTCTTGCTTGAGTTGACGCCGTTTGGTCCAAATCAGGACCTAATTTGCAACTCTTATGGTTGGGTTTGGTCACTATATTGCTGCTTTGGTTGCCTATGTTGCTGTTTTGAACCAATTTGGCCGTTGGAATGATCAGTGAGCTCGGGCCATGTGGGATCGGAATAGGGAAGGCCATCGGCGCTTCACCCGAGCCTCCATGGGGTTGTTGCCACCGATTGAAGGCACCCCAGGGTCCGCAGAAGGTAGGCGAAGCATGTGGGAGTCTTGGCCGGGCACGGTAAAGTCCGGTGGAGCGCCAGCGAAGCCAAATAGGCTCTGGTAAGTTTCGCGCGCAAATGAGAAAGTTTAAATGAGGAGGGCGGTCCAACCAGGTTCGCAAAAGTTGGTACGGTCCGTGTGGTTGAGCCAGCGGCGATATGATGTCATTTGGGGGAGTAGTCTGGTGTAAGCAGACTCTCAAACGGCATCCTTCAGGTGGTAGAGTCAGGTCGATTGTCGGAGTCTGGTCGAATTTGGGTCTGGAGCCCCGATAAGGAAAAACGACATATCAGGCTACCATGTAGATTCGCTAGACGACACTGTTTAGGCCAATGGGCTACGACGAGGCTCCACAACCAAACCGGGTCAGTCGAGTAGGGGTCGGGTCGGGTCTTAGGTCAGATCCACAGGTTTTCGAGGCCCTGCAATGTCGTCTCGGCTGTTTGGGACATGGAGCAGAACGACGCGGTCTCTGTACCTAATGAATGGCGTTGTTTTGAGGATCCTCTGTGTGGTGCATAGTAAACCCGAAATAGCCCAGTTTTGGTATTTTCGTAGAAAAAAATCAAAAAAAAATTTCAAAAATTTCAAAAAATTGGACAAAATTTAGAAAACAATTTTTATTGCAGTTTTCATGTAATAGGTATTTTTCGACTCCCATTTGGCAATTGTGGTCGACTGATATCCAATCTTGTCTAATTTATGTGCACTAGATCGCATCCCCAATTTGATGTTTGGGTTTGCAACTGATATTGATTGGCTTGCATGTCTACATCCCAGCCAGTAGTTAGTTGCTTTCCATACTTGACCGTTTATTTACAACACTGCATTTTGATAAAATTGCCCGTTAATCGCTTTCCTAGAGTTAGGTTAAGAATTAAGCTAGTAATTGCACGAAATGATAAAAAAAATATTACACTGGTTAGATACCCGTATGCTTTGAATGATAAGCAGAATACGTGATCACCTTAAGAAATATCGATTAGTTAGATACCGAAAAGGCGTTGATTAGATAATTAGTTTAAACAATTCTCCGAACCTAGATACTCTAGTTGCATAAGAATCGAGGACGACACTCACATGTCTAGATTGGTTTCCAGCCGACCCCAAGAGACTAGTGGCGACTCCTAGTAATGATTTAGTTTTCTAATCATGAAAATGAAATCCAATGTCACGTGAGGTATGACTTAGGAGAGTCCAACCATGGATTGATGCCAATACCGTAAACCCGCTTGGATCTTTGATAAGGGGAAAGCAGGTTGCGACACAACTACTAAATCTTAGTTATTGAAATCATTCGAAGACAAAAAAATCATTTAATGCTTCACTTGTCACAACCCACTAAGGCTTAATTTGTTTCGCGAAAAACAACTTCCGTGAAAATGTTAGCCCAATTTTCCAACTTTTGATTTGCAAAAAATAAGTTAATCAAAGAAAACATTTTCCATATATGGAAAAAAAAAACTCCTTCGATCTTTCCTGTCTCCACTCCACATTTCTTTTCCTTTTCACTACTTAAAAAATTTCTAATTTTTTAATAATTTTTATTCTTTTATTTTATTTTATTTTTTTCTTTTCTTTCTTCTTCTGCCAATCGCCGTGGTCGCCAACCACGGCAACGGCTAGCGACCGACCACGAGCGAGGCTCCCACTTGCCCGAGACAGGCGAGGCTTAACCTTGAGCTTAGCCTCGCCCGGCCGGATCCGGTGAGGCGAGCTCGGCCTCGACCAATGCCGGCGAGGCGAGGCAAGGCTAGGCCTTGCCGACCTCGAGCTAGGGCTCGCCTAGCCGTGTCTCGCCACGCCGACTAGATCTAGTTCGATTTCCAATGGTGAGCTCGAGCCTCTCGGGCGTGCTCGAGGCGATCCGAGGGGGCAAGGCGAGCCTCGAGCTTGCTTTATCCAACGTGGTTGGTGAGGCTCGGCAGCCAGAATTTGGCGAGCTCGAGCCTCGCCATGGCCCGACGCCAGCGGAAAAAGAAAGGAGGAAGAAAAAAAAAGAATAAAAGAATAAAAGAAAACAATTAAAAACTCCAAAGCGTGCACCCCATATGTGTGCGCGTCAAGATCTACCAGAGAGGGGAAGAAAAGGCCGTCACGGTGTAGGTGGCAGCCACGGTGGCTTTTGCATGAGAAAGAGAGATGGGCGAAAGAGATATGGTTTTATGTTGGTCACATTTATCATGGTGGCGAATTTTAATGAAGAGTCTATGTAAAGTTAGATAGGTCCAAACTTACCCGACTTTTGCCATTTCTAAATACCAAAACTATGAAGCATTCCCATTGTTAATCGTCCCGGATTGAATATAAAAATGAACTATTTTCGGGTCAAGTATCAAGCGAGACTCACTGAAAGAGTTTAATGTATCACCTGTCGGATCATTCATGACGGAGAACAAAAACGATGCACATTTTATCGGCAATAATTACTTCATACATATCTAGAAACTTGTCTCTATCTAGAATCTCTTGATCGAGTCGATTTCCATGAGATTATTAGTAATCCTTCTATCATTGTCAAATTAGGTGATAATCAATCTTTAAATGAAAAAATAAATAAATCTTTTACTCCCCTTTCGTACTACTTCATGCCACAGAGAGCAATCAAACGAAGAGTCACATGTGAAACACATGCAGTGAAAATTGGCAACCAGAGAGAAAGAACCCCGGACGGGCAAGCCAGTATAGAGGCTTCCGATTTCAGAGCTGGCATCAGAGAAAGCAGCCAAGCAATCAAGCCATGTTTTGCAATCTCTCCAAAGAAAGCAACTACCAAAGAACCATGCATAGCACTGAATAGGGAGCCGCCGAATACACCAGCTACGCCTAACATGTCAAAAAGATGATGTGGATATATAGAATTTCGATATTCTATAGAAACAGGATGGGTTGCTCAGGACTCTACATTACCTTCAAAATGCATAGAAACCAGATTTGCTTAAGCGTCATTTGGGAGCTTCACTCGACTATTTAGTATTTTTAGTGAGAAGTTATACTAATATTCTCTAAATTTTGGCCCAATGTCCAATGACATCATTGAACTTGTAATTTACTCAATGTAGACCTTAACTTTCCTAAAAAAAGGAATATTAATGAGGAATAAATGTCAGACAAAAAAATCAACGCAATGGAAATAAAAAGATAAATGAAATATATATATATATATATATATATATATATATATATATATATATAGAGAGAGAGAGAGAGAGAGAGAGAGAGAGAGAGAGAGAGAGGGAAGACATAGATACTATCTAAAAAAACCATGCAGAATGGCATTGTATCCTTAATCATAAAAGAAAAATCGTGCAAATCTAATGAGGGAAGATATATATATTATGGAAGGACTAAGTGAAAATTTTATTTTTGATCGACGAAACATTCTTACACTTGCAAAAACAATACATAAAGTGTACAACCAGACTATCCATATATGATCTCTAAAAGACTTTAAGATCATGTGAGTAAGATAGGCTATTAGTTAAGGGGTTGGAGGTGAATAAGAAGGCCATTGGCCGGTACAGGCGAGGGATTGTAGATGATCTTCTCATCCGGAATGGCCTTCTCGAGTTTGAATTTGGTCACGAGATTGTGGATGAAAACGAGTATTTCGAGCCGTGCATACTCTTTTCCAGGGCACATGCGAGGTCCGCCTCCAAAGGGCACGTAGGTGAAAGGTGCAGGTCCATTACCTTCGAATCTCGAGGGATCAAATTTCTCGGGATCAGGGAAGTACTTGGGGTTTTTGTGAGTCGTATAAACCGTCCAAAATGTCCGCGAGAAAAATGCATATCATCATTGCTTGAGGATTCTATCTATTGACTCGTCAAAAAACCATGTCGAATAGAGGGTTATTAGTAAAAAGTTACCTTCCATCCCTTTGGAATTGTGTAACCGGCAAAAGTAAAGTCAGTAATTGCCTCTCTGAATGACCCTTGTGCAGGTGGAGTTAGCCTCATTGACTCACAAGCCACGTTCCAAGAATACTTCATCTTCTGAATATCATCCCAATTCAGTAATTCACCCGGGGCTTTAGACTTTGCAATCTCCATTTGCTCTGTTCACATGAAGCATGCGAGTTAAATATATGCAAACTACATTAGAAAAGGCATATTGATGTTGCCATCTTTTGTCTATGGAAGTACAAGTAGGATAGTTACCTTTGTAAACTTTCTCGTAGATGTGGGGCAACGAAGCGAGATAGTTCACTATTACAGTGATAGACGTACTGGTTGTGTCATGACTTGCAATGAGCAGTCCAATAATCTTGTTGGACACATCCATTTCGTAATAAACACTACCGTCGTCATCTGCTTCGGTTAGCAATCGAGACAACAAGTCCCTCGCGTTTGCATCTTTGCCCTCCGAAATCTCCTGCTTCCTTTGTCTTATAATGTTGAGAAGCTCTTGCCTTATTACTTTTCCTCCTTCAACTGCTCTGTTGAATGGCGTGCCAGGAACATTGATCGGCACCGAAGTGAATCCCGGAGCAATACGGGCAAATGGGTCGGCGAATTTCGACACGACGTTCGGATCCTTGATGTTCATGAACAAGCGACATGCCAAAGCGAAGGTATAGTTCTTTGTCAAAGGAAACACCTTCACTTCCTTGTAAGGAGACCAGTCACTCTCCATGTGTTCCCTAGTCATGGAGTCCATGATAGGTATGTAAAATTGGAGAGCCTCGGGTTTTAGAAATTCTGGCAAGAAGCTGCGCATTTTCTTGGGGTCATCCTTGTTGAACTTCTCCATGGTTTCCGGGAAGATGGTGACCTTCTTCATGGAGGTGGGCCACCAGGTGGTGATGTACTTGTTCTGGCCAGAGAACAAGAACTTGTTGCCGGTGGCGCCGCAGAAGACGGCCATGTCCTCCCCGAGCAATGAGGTACGGAAGACATCTGGCGAGTACTTGGCTGTGCGGTCGTTTATGAACTTCTCGGGGCAGCCGTTCTTCGCTGCGCCTACGAAAGCGGGGGACTCGCCGATGATGGGCCATCCCTTTTTGCCAGGTGGCAGGTTAGGGACGGAGGATTTCTTTCGGAAGACGAGGAAGAGAAGGTAAAGAGAGATGTAAAGGATGGAGAGGTAAAGAAACAGCTGGGTATAGAAATCCATCTTCTTCTTCTTCTTCTTCTTCTTCTTTAGATGCTACCAGTGGAGAAATCCATCAAGAAGTCCATCTTGCTATTGATGATTTGTGCCAAAAAGATAGACAATCAAGTCTTATCTCCAAAAAAAAAAAAGTCTTATCTCCAAGCTAATGCCCAGTTTGACAGGGCTTGCCAGAAGCTTGAGCTGCACGTCAAATGTCCAAAAGGGCATGCCAATTGTGAATGCTCTACAAAAAAGCAGAAGCATTTCAGGAAGATTAAGTTCAAGTCTTCCAAAAAGAAGAGGTATAAATTTATTCGCAAATTAAAGTTTCCCAAAAGAAAGAAGAAAGGGAATAGATGTTATATTTGCAGACAAAAAGGACATTTTGCTAAAAGGTGTCCCAAGGTAGCTAAGAAAAACAAGCACATAAAGATGATCCAGAATCTTGAAAAAACAGCAGGTATTTCTCTCGATAATGATGATATTGAATCAGTCTTCTCTCTTGAAGAAGAACCAACAGAGACTAACATCTGTGCTATTGAAACCTTTGATAGTAAGGATGAAATATCTAGTGACACTAATAGCCTATACTTTTTCAACCCAGAACCTTCACCAGAGCTTACCCAACCACCAACTGAAATCACCTCCAACAATCCATACCCCGAAACTCCTGAACCCATTGAAAGCTTTGAAATTACTTCATTCCATGATCCGTATCTGTCCATACACATCATACCAATTAAGTATGATACTCCTAGCTAGGTTATCGCACTTATTGATACTGGAGCCAATGCATCTGTCCATGATCCTAAAATTCTTCCTGATGAATTTTGGGAACCATATATTAGACATTTCCAGTCTGCATCTAGAACAAGATTTTCTACAAAAGCAAGGAGCAAACCCATAAAGATTCATTTCTTTCCTAAATGCTCCATTATCACAAGAATCCTTGGATCCTCAAACCCAAATAGGGATCTCATGGTTGGATGGGATATTCTCAACCAGCTCCCTGCTCTTCGGATTCTTCCGAATGGACTACGGTTCAAGGACCAGTTCAAGGAGTTTGTTAATATCAAAAGGTTGTATTCCTTGCAAGCAACCCAAATCGAACTAATGTTGCAGTATTTACTGAGGTCATGTGCAGAAACTCACTCAGAGTTTATGGAGAAATGTTTCAATCCTTTATGGCTAAATTTTGAGTTCTTTGTCCAATTGTCTTTCAAGAAGAATGAAGATATCAACCCAACAAAGGCAACTCATCCCATGATGAAACCAGAAGATGCAAACGTAGCCCTTCAAGAATGCGAGCAGATGGTCCAGCAAAGACTAATCGAGCCATCCCACTCTCAGTGGGCGTGTGAAGCTTTTTATGTCAACAAAAGAGCTGAGCAAAATAGAGGGAAAAAAGATTGGCCATAAATTACTAGCCTCTAAGTCATTTTTCTGCCGGATGATAAATTTCCTTTGACCAACAGAAAGGTCTATTTTCATGCTTAACTCATGCAAGGATCTATTCCAAGTTTGACCTTAAGGCAGAATTTTAGCAGTTTGGGATTTTGCCAGAAGATCGCCATAAGAGAGGTTTTGCATTCACCATGTAAGGGCTCATCGAATAGAAATATGAAGCTCAAAGTAGGTATGCTATCCCTCACGACAAGGCTACTTTGCTATAACTAGGGACTGCCGTTTAGCTTTCAATCATCATGAAACTAAGCCATAAATGTTGCCTCTTGGAGCTGGGAATTGTGCGACACATGCACGAGCTACGCTTTTTTCTCAAACCCTAATTATGAGCTCATGTTCACGAATACTAATTCACACATTTCTTGTTGTTCGTTTGACTGTGTAAGTAGACTCCCATGATTCAAACTAACGTCCTATATGTTTCGGCAAAGCTGAGGGTCTCTAGTGAAGACCTAATTAACGTGACGTACTTATTTCATTGCAAACCTTTTTTCTTTTTGCTCGACGGTCTGGTGGTATTCAGGCTGATAAAAAAAAAGCCTTATTTGACATTACTTCTTCTCGAGTGAATGTTTAACCGAATAGACTACTCGTTAATTTCTTAGACAAGACCTATTAAACCAATTTACCTTCCGCTCTTTCCATTTTGGGGTTTGAGGTTGATCTTATTGAAACATGGTGTGGATTGAATCATTGATGTTCTAGATTGAATCCCCCCACAATTCATAACTTTTAGGATATTTCTGATATTTTTTACAAAATTTTTATATCATTGAAAAAAGAAAACTGCGTACCCTTTGAATATTGATAACATTGAGAGCATTTCTTTTATGTGTGTGCGGCGAGTGTTAAATTGTGTTGCGAATTGCGATTCGCGTCCATCCGTTTCAATTAAGTCACCACCTTTTAGTGGGGGAGGGAGAGGCTAATTGCGGTACAGACTCTAAAGTGGGCACCCCAAATGTGTGTGCGTCAAGATCTTCCCGGGACAGAAAGTAAAGGCCGTGACGGTGTAGGTGGCAGCCGCGGCGGCTTTTGCCATCGCCGAGTGTCACTGTCAATTTAGTTCTTTTCTTTTGGGGGAAGGGCGGGATCGAGAAATTGAGAAAGAGATGAGTGAAAGAGATTTTTTTTATGTTAGTCACGTTTATCATGTGTTCGTATTTTGATGGATGATCCATGTAAAATTGGATAGGTCCAGATCTACCCGAACTCTCCCATTTCTAAATTCACAAAAACCGAAGTATAATATTCTCCCTGTTAATCATTTTTGGAAAAAAAAATGGAACTATTTTCGAATTAAGTATCAAGTGGGACTCGCTGAAAGGGTTTCATGGATCACTTGTTGGATTTCATGACCGGCAAGAAAAACAACGCACAGTTTATCAGCAATAATTGCACAATATTGCACAATATTGGTCACGAATATTGCACAATATGAGACGGTTCATATCTTCAAAATGCATAGAAACCAAATTAGCTAAAGCGTGATTTGGGAGCTTCACTCGACCATTAATATTTTCAAGGATAAATGACACTTATAGTACCTAAGTTTTTGGCCCATTGTCCAATGACATCCTTGAACTTGATAAAACATAAATATATGTACGTGTGTATGAGGGAAGATATAGATATCATCTGCAAAAATATTATGCAAGATGGCATCATATCCTTAAATTAGAAAAGAAAAATTACGCAAACTTAATGAGGAAATATATTGATATTATGGAGGGACAAAGCGAGAATTTTAATTTGATCAACGTAACGTTGTTACACTGGCAAAAACAAATTAAAAAGATTGTAAAAGTAAATATTGTAAATGTTGAGTGTACAACCAGAGTATCCATACATGAGCTCTAAAAGATTTTAGTTAAGGGGTTGGAGACGTATAAGAAGACCGTTGGAAGGGACCGGCGAGGGATTGTAGATGATCTTTTCATCCTGATCGACCTTCTGGAGCTTGAATTTTGTCACGAGATTGTGCATGAAAATGAGTATTTCGAGCCGAGCATACTCTTTTCCAGGGCACATGCGAGGTCCACCTCCGAAGGGAACATAGGTGAAAGGTGCGGGTCCATTTCCTTCGAATCTCGAGGGGTCGAATTGTTCAGGATTAGGGAAGTACTTGGGGTTCTTGTGAGTTGTATACACCGTCCAAAATGTCTGCAAAGAACAAAAGGATAAGAAAATCAATGCATATTATCACTAGTTGACTGTATGAACTTGTTCATTGAATAACCCGGCAAAAAAAAGTATCGTAAGTAGACATTTACCTTCCATCCCTTTGGAATTGTGTAACCAGCAAAAGTGAAATCGGTGATGGCCTCCCTGAATGACCCCTGTGCAGGTGGAGTTAGCCTCATTGACTCACAAGCCACGTTCCATGAATACTTCATCTTCTGGATATCATCCCAGTTTAGTAATTCACCCGGGGCTTTAGACTTTGCAATCTCCATTTGCTCTGTTGACATCAAAGTAAGTTAGTTAAATATGTGCAAATTATATGGATTTTCCTTTGAAAGAACATAATAATGTGGCAATGAAGCTAGAATATTTACCTTTGTAAACTTTATCATAGATGTGGGGCAACGAAGCGAGATAGTTCACTATTACGGTGATAGATGTACTGGTGGTGTCATGGCTTGCAATGAGCAATCCAATGATTTTGTTGGATGTGTCCATTTCGTAATAAACACTACCGTCATCATCTGCTTCGGTAAGCAATCGAGTCAACAAGTCCCTCGCGTTCGCATCTTTCCCCTCCGAAATCTCCTGCTTCCTTTGTCTGATAATGTTGAGAAGCTCTTGCCTTATGACTTTTCCTCCTTCAACTGCTCTGTTGAATGGCGTGCCAGGAACATTCATTGGCACCGAAGTGAATCCCGGAGCAATACGAGCAAATGGGTCGGCGAATTTCGACACGACCTTAGGGTCCTTAATATTCATGAACAAACGGCACGCCAAGGCGAAGGTATAGTTCTTTGTCAAAGGAAACACCTTCACTTCCTTATAAGGAGACCAGTCACTCTCCATGTGCTCCCTAGTCATGGAGTCCATGATAGGTATGTAACATTGGAGAGCCTCTGGCTTTAGGAATTCCGGCAAGAAGCTGCGCATTTTCTTGGGGTCATCCTTGTTGAACTTCTCCATGGTTTCCGGGAAGATGGCGACCTTCTTCATGGAGGTGGGCCACCAGGTGGTGATGTACTTGTTCTGGCCAGAGAACAAGAACTTGTTGCCGGCAGCGCCGCAGAAGACAGCCATGTCTTCCCCGAGCAGCGAGGTACGGAAGACATCTGGCGAGTACTTGGCCGTGCGGTCGTTTATGAACTTTTCGGGGCAGCCGCTCTTCGCTGCGCCTACGAAAGCGGGGGACTCACCGATGATGGGCCATCCCTTTTTGCCAGGAGGCAGGTTAGGGACGGAGGATTTCTTTCGGAAGACGAGGAAGAGAAGGTAAAGAGAGATGTAGAGGATGGAGAGGTAAAGAAACAGCTGCGTATAGAAATCCATCTTCTTCTTCTTCTTCTCCTTCTCAGAATGCAAGCACTGATACTGAGAAGAGAAAAGATGGGAAAGGCCGAGGATGGAGAAAAACCACCAGGATTGGGATCATTTATATAGGAGAGGATGGGGAAGGTGCGTGCTTTGACCACGCATTTGGTCTAATTTGACGGATTTTTCCAATACACTTAATGTAGAGGGGAAGGTTCGTGCTTTGACCGCTTGTGCACTTAACGTGAGTTCCATTAGGGGTGTGCATGGTCCGGGCCGGTCCGGTCCTGGCATGGAACCGGGGACCGGACCGTAGTCCCGGTCCGGTCCCGGCATGGAACCGGGGACCGGACCGTAGTCCCGGTCCCCATATTTTCGGGACCAAGGACTGGACCGGGACCGGCGGTCCCGGCCCAGAGGGACCGCTAATTATTGAAAATCTAGTCAACTTAATAAACTATGCCATGGTAAAAACATAGCGATTCGCTATGACTTTTATGATTAACGAACTTGACCAAAATGTTCAAATTCAACACCAAATCTAGCCATTACATGATAAAAATATCACCAACTGCACTCAAAAAAGCCTGCAGAGAGAAAAGATGACCAAAAATAAGATGAAAAATGAGATTAAAAAGAGAGTCTCGAGGAGGAGAGTGCAACCGTGCAAGGTTGGGAAAAAAATGGGCAGTGGACTTTTATTATTATGTTTTGTTTTCAATTTTTTTTGTAATTGTATATATTTATATATAAATAATTATATATTATTAGCGGTCCGGTCCGGGCCGGGCCCGACCGGTCCCAAAACAAGAAACCCGAGGACCGGACCGCCCGGCCACCGGTCCCATTTATTGGGACCGGGGACCGGACCATCCACCTCAAGGACCGGACCAACCCGGCCGGTCCGGGCCGGTCCAGGCCGGTCCGGTCCAGTTTGCACACCCCTAAGTTCCATAGTTGCCCATTTGACGGAGAATGGGAGTGCATGTACTTTTCGCTTTTGGCTAACTAGGGTTTCAATTTTCTTTTTCTGTCCCCATGAAAACGGCTACGGAAAGTAACCATTTTAGAGAAATAGTGGTTTAGTAATTGTATTAATTTTGGAGAAAACTATCTTGATATGTCCTATATATAGTAAATACAAATTACATATTTTATGCATTTTAGATTAGTATTTTAGTTGCATTGGCAGAGTTTGTTATTTAATATGTACTAAATTGGCTAGAGGGACGGATCAGTCATTAAAGCAGGTGAAAAGAAAATGTCATTTTGGAGTTTTATCAACAATTTTCTCATAATCTCTATCCATGCGCTTTGTATTCGCTTGATTATAGGCTCGGGAGACAAAGAGAAGATGTGTGCAAAACCATAGGCTTGGAAAACAAAGAAAAGATGTGTACAAACTGTATATGCAGCATCAAAATAGTAGAAGATATAATTTCTTGGAATTAAGCTCCTATGAAAGATTGACGTGCTATAGCTGTTCCAAAGTTGGAAGAAGAGGGGTTCCGGTCACCAATCTTGACTTTCGATTCTACAACAGACATCCTCAAAAGTTTGGCAATGTGCGAAGACACGATTCGATATTATCAACTAAGGTGACATAGACATTTCTAATCGTCAAAAGACGTAAAAAGTGGATAAATCGAGTGAGAATTCGGTTAATATTTTGCTACAAATTTCTACACTGATGACTTGGGAAATCTTAAGTTTGAATGAGTAGAGCACCAGTGCTCTTTGTTGTTTTGAATTGCGAGTCCAAAATGACGTGCATATGGCATTTCCTAAGGTGATCTTATGCGGTCCTCCTTCGTTGTGCCATCGTGGTCCGCGTGACCCATGTGAATATCCTCAGCAATGTTATTTTAATAATCTAATCTTCTAGATCTAGTCCAATCTATAATCAGCTTGAAGATCACGTTGGACATTTGAGGTGGGACAGAATTTGTTTAATTAGGTATTTATTTCTAAAGCTTAGTAGCAAATGGTCATGCGATAAGGTCCAAAAAGAGCTGCGAATAGGAATAAGTTATTCAGTTTGCAATCTTGATTTGCGGGACTAATCTTCGTTTCATGTGCTCGCATGGGTTTGAAGATCATTTCAGAATCGACCCTTTTTTAAGGAAGAGCAAATTATTTCTTTGTGATTACTATATTGGTGGGAGCATATGCCAAGTATCAGTTTGTCGGGTCATTTGTTTAGGGTTTTGGCCAACAAAAGAACGGGACTTTAGAGTCCTTCCAAAGCGCCATTGCCTAGACCAACTGTACTTCTTCAGGTCAAGGTCTGCAGGAATCCTTGTTCTCTCAGTAAATAAAAATATTTTTCATCCATTATTCATGTAATTTCTATCATTTAAACAATATAAACTCTCATATATCGCGTCACTTGTGAATTAGTTTATATCTCTTCTGTCTTTTTCTTCCACCAGCATGGGCGGCTGGGCTTGCATGGCAACACTTCTGCTCTAGAAATTGATTTTTTTACTTCTTGATAGAAGTAAATCTTTTTCACTTCTTCAAGTAGCTCCAAAAACTATTTCTGGAGCAAAAAAAATATTTCAGAAGCAAAAAAAATGAAATTGTGTAACTAAATAGATTTCTGCTTCAGAAGTTACGTTATCAAACGGATTTCTGCTCGAGAAGTGTTGTCATGCGTGCCCAAAATTGCTTTGCTCCCCATTCGCGATTTCTGCAAGTCTATACAATATTTTTTTTCTTTCGTTGTGGACTTGGGATAATAGAAAAGAAGAAACAAACCATTCCTATCAGAAGTTCCTTCATTCCCATGGTTCTGGCTCAAAATGTGGAGTGTGGATGCAGTCAATTAACAAGTCCGAAATGCCCTTCTCGAGTCGTCCTACTTGGTGGTCTATGTCTATTTAATACTTTCTTTTTTGTTTTGATTAAGTTACGCAGAAAAAGTCAAAATTATAATATCTCAACCATCTCGAAATAATGACTATTAGAGCCAAATCAAGTGATAATTAATACATGCCACATCATCCTACTACAATGTCTGAAATCTCCTGATGAACGTATATTTTACTTGAATTTCTCATTGGGGGACGTGGTTTCTCTTCGAGTGATTCGATTCGATGTAAATCCAAGCTTGCAAAGGGTTCTTATGAATCTCCAGATAATCGAGCTCCTTGTACTCACATACTCGTGGTACATGTAAAAAAAAATGGACGAGTCCTTTTTTTTTTTTATCCGGTTCTATCATATTCTATTATACTATACAAGCCACATTGTGTGCGTTATGTGCTGTGTGCAGGTTGCAAAAACATTGCTCTCTCCCCTCGCGCGTCCCCACTCCACTCCCCTGAAGATGGACATTGCAATCTCCTAGTGGTTGGACAAGTCCTGTTAACTTGATCCAGAAACGTGAATTCGATTCTGCAGTTAAGAAATATTTAACAAAAGCCACCTGGTAGGACCACGATAAGTCAAGATCAAGCCAACAACAATCTGAACTCGTGGATCTGAAACTCGTGTGCCGCGTTCGAGATGGTGCCACGTAGTCATCGGCTGACGACAGGAGGGGGGCATCAGTTAGTAAATGACCTCATATAGATAATAAGTTATTAGTCGAGGAACCCGGGCGTAGGACGGACTTATTATGAAATCAAAAGAATAGAAAAGGATAAATCAATGAACGATTGACTAAAGCCACGTGATGTAAATATTGACACTAGGGAAAATGGATTAAACCACTATAGCTATTTGTTACACAAGTTAGCCAATGATCATAATGTGACTATCGGTATGATCAGCCCATATTATGGTCGCATCACGTGACTAGGATTATCTTGTACATCGTGAATTTGTGGCAATACAAAGGTACATAAATTTATATCTTTAGGCAGGACTAGCTATTACCTTTAAAAATGGCACGGTGAAACCGATGATAAATTGGATTAAACTGGTAAAACAGGTCCTCTGACACAAATAATCTCTCAAGGACTAGAATTTGGAGAAATCTCTTTCTGCATTATCAAGCTAGTCATAAAAAATGTATGAAAAGTTAAAAAGAACAAATGAGTACTCTACGAACAACTAACAAACGATTTTAATCTATCATGTCAATGTAGTTGGCTGGGCCATTGGGGTATTTCTAGCTCAGGAATTGAATGTCACTCGTTCAAATACTACCATGCATGCATACCGCTCCGAATAAGGGTTACCTCCACGGGCCAATTAGACAGACTTTAATCGGTTATAGAGCTCACAGGGTGTGCGTGTACTCCTGAATAATCATAAAGCATTCTTCAAATCTTAGGTGGCATGAGAAAACCCCAAAAAAAAGCAATAGAGAAGCTTGGAAAAATTAACAAAAGTCTAAAATAACAGGGAAAGCATACAATGTGGAAAATTCCCCGCTTGTTTCCAATGGCATAGAGCTTGGAATGAGTTTTATGAACCAGTATTTTTTATTTTTTGGCATCTGTTACCCCAAAAGTTAGCTCAAATGATGAGACTTTCCAACCGACCGCCGGGCCAATTGCATGGACTTTAATCAGTAATGGAGCTGACAGGGTGTGCCCATACTTCTAAATAATCATAAGGCATTCTCCAAATCTTGGTGACATGAGAAAACCCAAAAATAATCATGAGCAATAGAGAAGTTTCAAAAAAATTAACAGAAATGAAAAAGGGAGGGGGGGCGCGGGGGGAAATAGACATATTGTAGAGAATTCTGCGCTTGTTGCCAATAGCATAGAACTTGGAATGAGTTTTTTGGATTGGTATTTTAAGTTGAGTGGTATTGGGCATCTTGATGCTCTGTCACTTCAAAAGTTAGCTCAACATATGAGACTTTCCCTCACACTTATAAACCGACCACTAGCCTCTTCTACAGTTAATGAATAACTCCAACAATCTCTCCCTCACATATCGGACCCTAGGTCGGAACACCAATAACTAGTTTTTCTCATGTGACTGTTGCGTTCGGACGTGTTGCTAACTTGAACTCTGATACTAGAGTTGGATAGTCTTGGATATCTCTCACCCCAAAAGTTAGCTTAAAAGGTGGAGCTTTCCCTTACATTTGTGAACCGACTGCTAGCCCTTCCACAATCATTATGGGATAACTTCAGCATTTTATGCCTATAACTCTTCCTGGATCAAAACTTATGGTTGCCTTTTCCACACGTGTTCGAAGCTTCCAAGTCCGCCTATTGGTTTTCCTCCGTGTAAATAACCCGATAGTAGTTTACAATCAATAACATCTTCACCAATGGATATCAATCGGCATCATTTCACATCAAGATGCACAAGATGAAAAGGTCATTCAAGAGACTTGGTAGATGACAACAGTCCTAACTTTTTTACGGTGACTCGCATTTTCTTTCCACAATGACTCGCATTTTTCTTCTTTGCACCAGATGCACTTTGCCTCGGCGTAGAAATTCAACATAAATACCAATATTCAAAGCAAAAAGAAATGAGAAATGAGGACCTTGTAAAACGTTCTGGACCCCCCAGAGCATAGAAGATGGCCCGCTATGTGGCAGGAGCTGAGTAATTCCCTAGAAATTTTCAGAGCCAAGTCTTCTCTGACTTCTAACTTCTGTCAACTTTGGCAATCAACGCAAGACAACAGGAATCGACCGAATCTTTCGAAATCGACACGAGAAAGTCCGAACCAACCCTATTCGATCAACTCGCAAAGAAAGAACAAAATTAGCAGACATATTGGATCAATTCAAAGGGGTGGTGGCCCGTTGGGAAAGCAGTTGGGAAGATAAGATCATTCTCGGGGGGGAAGGGGCTACCGCGCAACAACTAGGGATTCGTATGGAGGAGTTTTGAGCAGGAGCGACCGTCGAGTCAAGGTAGGAACATGCGTCAAGGTAGGAACATGCCGAGAAACTGTGGTAGAGCGAAGACACTAATGCCGCAAAAAGGAGTGAAGAAAGCCTTGGCCGGATTGTTCACGGACCCTGTGTCGGAGCCACACAGTACCAGGGTTCTTGGTTGCACGGCTTCTCGATCGAGTAACTTACTCGATTGAAAACCCTGATTTAAAGAACAATAAACCAACGCATGTTGTGAGATTATAGGGTTGAATGGGTACGAAATGAACTTCTTGGGGACAAAGCATGAGAAATAAGTTTAAGGATAATTTTTCTATGTGAAATTAATTTTTTTGCATATGATTTCTATCTGGGGAAAAAAAAAACAAACTCATTATTTTCTGCTGATTGAAGATGGGATGATCATGATAGGTATATGCAAAGATGCTTTAGTATTCAGTTGAAAATACGTTGCTAGTAAGGATTGGGGGTCGGGATTCTAATTACAAAATCATGTAGGGTTGGGACGAATTGGAGATTTGTCTATGGATGTGTGATTGAGATTTGAGATCACTCGGACATTATTTATTTAATTTCCAAATGAATTGAATAACAATCTTCAGGGTACACAACGATTAAAATCCTACAGAGTGTCCAATTATTTAAATGAAACGGGTGAACTACATATTTACAAAGGCAAGTATCATTAGGCCAGATCGCAAATCGGTTCGTTGCGATATCCAAGTTATTATTACACTTAACCGACTTAGTGATCAAGTGGGTGGTTTAGAATGCCGAATTATATCGAGATCACGACATTTCTAACTCAAAATGTTCCTTGGAGATAACAATCGAAATCTCATTTGGCCCAAAAATTTGTAAAAATGGATCGCCCTTAGGTTATGGATGCTATGTATGCATGTCCTAATTAGAGAAAAAATAACACAAAAACAAAAATTAGAGGGCATGCGTGGAAAACGGGGACAAAGGTGGACGAGATCGTGGAATAAAATGCCAAAACCTTTGCTCGAGAACGGACCTGAAACAATCCATTTTTGACGTCGCATGTCACGTGCAAGTTGTCGGTAAACGTCTTCAACCGTAAGTGATGGCACGATATGATTTTGATGTCCGCGTAGAAAGATGACTCGGAAAATAATTAAAAAATGTACTCAATAATTCATATCACCTTCTTTTATTCAATATAATTGACCATTATGAAGCAAAATGATAGACGTGAGTAAAATTTGTCATAAAGAATTTGTTTTCTATAATTCGCTATATACAATAAGGAATACGAAAGGGGTAAATTATGCACTCATATTTTCCATGATTTTTTAGGTGTTTAGTGACTTTAATTTTTGTGGAATTAATAATCTTATAATTTCCAAGGTAGGGCAAAGCTTAGATATACGTCCAGAGGACAGATGGCAAATCGAATAATGTAAGTTTTTCCAGTGACTGGATATAATGAGTAAAATGCAATGTGACATCTTTAAATTGACTCACTCGAGGTATTATCTATTATGACTTATAATTTTTTGCCATTTGATGAATAAGTGAGCATTTTTCCTGGAGGTCACCCATCCCAAGACATCACCATTATATCAAAAGGCGTCCTCTTTGAAATCCATGAACGCTCTTGTCCTATTCGGTGCGCAATTTGGATAATTTCTGTACCATTTGCCAGTGTAGAAGACTGTCTTGAGCCACTCCTTATCCGGGTATTTTCATCCCGGCGAACACTTCCATCCCTCATTAGACCGGGTCATTATATGCAAAGAGAGTACACTATATTTCATCTTCTAAGCTTTTGGGGTATCCATATTTAGACTTTACAATTACGGCAATTACATAAATAGTCTTTCAAATTTCTTTGAACACGCATAGTCGTTGGGAAGACCATTAGAATTTTGTCATGAAGACGAACATATTTGAAAGTCTATACTCAACAACCATTAAAAATTGGCATCAACAGGAAAAATCAGATGGATTTTTGGGGTTGAAAATGACTTATTCACGTGTCCAACTAACCATGAACTATCTTGTTAGATCGTACCTCGCGGGAATGTTATCAACCAGCAAAGACGCATCATTAAGTGTCCAAGTTTCAAGCTCGAGGTAGAGATCACGAGCCGATCCGAATCAACCAATTCGATTCACCGATAACCCATTTCAATCGAGCTCAAATATATTCCATAATTTAAACTGAATTATCCAACAAACATAATTTAATCGAGCTCGTATTTATCCAAAGTGTCAACCAAGCTCGAGTATTGAAAAAAATTAAGCGGGGATCAACCTCCCACATATATTTCATAATTTCAATTGAATTATTCAGCAAACATAGTTTAATCTGCGTAATAATCTCTAGAAAGATATACAAGTCTAATGAATTATTTAATGCATCGCATATATGTCGGAGCATCTCGTCGCCGTGCAATTCCAGTGAACAAATCGGAAACCAACCTCGCAGAGACATAACATGTCAACCTATGGTCTGAAGTTGGAATTCATGTGAACCAAGAAAGAATAAAACTTATCAAGGAACAAAAGCCAAGAAGAAAAGAATTGATTGCAAAAGCTCAAATTAGAAAATATCTCATGTGATTCATTGATGAGGAAAGGGGAAGAAATAAACTCGGGAGTCATGACTATCCATAGCTTCTACCCCGGCACCAAAGAAGAGTTTAACCCGATGCTTTATTTCTGTCATAGTTGATCCTGACTCGACATCAAGGCTTCATTTGTTTTACGAAAAATAATTAATTCAGAAAATATTTTCCTAAAACAGATGGCTTGTTTCCCTTTCAAAAATGAATAACAAAAAAAATTGTAATCGTCCACAAATATATTTACACATGAAATGCATTTGGTAGGAAATGGTCATGTGATAACTTAGTAGCAGATGGTCAAAAAATAGCTGCCAATAAGAATAATTATTTTTTGGTCGGATAATAAGAATAAGTTAAACATGCCCAAAATTAATCAAATCTCTCTCTCTCTCTCTCTCTCTCTCTCTCTCTCTCTCTCTCTCTCTCTCTCTCTGACGAGGATTTTTATGCCTTTTCCAATATCAATAATTGAATTGAACGTAGTAATCACATGGCATATAAATGTAGAGATTCCAGCGAATGAAAGGGCAGAGGAACTATTAGTTTAATGGCATGTTGAAAGCGTGAGAATTAAAAGCATCTAATTCAGTGTAGTACCGACATAGTTTAATGGCATGTTGAATAGTAGCAGATGGTCAAAATATAGCTGCTAATAGGATAAGTTTAATCATCTCTCCCTCTCCCTCTCCCTCTCCCTCTCTCTCTCTGAAGATTTTTATATCTTTCTAATTCTTTTGGTCATCGTCTGCATCAATAATTGAATTGAAGCTAGTAATCACATGGCATATAAATGCAGAGAATTAAAGCATCTAATTCAATGTAATACGGATATAGCTTAATCGCATGTTGAAAACAAAACTAACCTTTGTTATCCTAGGAAAGAGATTCTTTTCGAGTTCCAATAGTTAAGTAGTATGTCGTATCGAGTTAGTTTAATTGATTGATAATGCAAAAGAGCACCAAAATATTAATGAAATTAAATTGGACCAAAATACAATAAAATAGTCAGACCATTCATACATGAAAAATAAAGAGTAAAAATTAAACCAAGTAATTAAAATGAAAATGAAAAAAAAAGAGTATCATCAAAAGGTTATGTTCGGTTGATGCAATGTTTTGGATCTATTTTATGAGAAATCAAGGTAAGTATGGATGTTTGAACTCCGTTCACTCTATTGCATCAACTTGCATTAATCTACAAGGGAGAGGAAAAAGCTAGTAAGGGTGTGTGGCCTACTTGTGCCCCTCGCATCAATATCTCGAGAAAATTACAAAAACAGGATGAGAAAATTAACATGTCATTTGTATAGGAATATTATATTTACAAGTGATCTCGTAAAATTAAGTTAACAAAGTTACGTGCCGACAAAATTATTTTAGTTCATTCTCGACTTTTAACCCCATAAATACAACTACTAATAAAGATAGTTACGCCGACAGAAGTGTAAAACGGGACGCGGTTCTAATCGAGAATATAGATGGTTTAATGGTCATTTCGCTTTGCCAGGAAATTTCCGGACATTGCATCGATGGACTTGGAATAAATAAGGAAAAGACAAACCATCCCTACCAGAAGTTCCTTCGTTCCACGGTTTTAGGTCAAACTGGGGATGCAATGAATGAACGTGTTCGAAAAATTCCCTGCTCATGTCGTCCTCTTTGGTGCTATGTGTCTATTTAAGACTTCGACTGTGCTCTTGCTGTCAGGTTTGATTGAAAGATCACCAGCGGTTGGCGATGAAAAGGAGAACTTAACAGATCATGTCCCTTATTCACTCGCAGATGTCAATTATCCTGATGACTTAATTGAGTCACAGTTGTTTCCGTAACACGCAGCCCATGATCTTAATAATACAGTGTCTAGATCTTTTGTTGAGATAGGTATACCGTGAGTGCCATAACTTGTGTACGGCCTTCACTTGAGTGTCATTACTTTCAAAATATTCACTTAAGTGCCATAACTTTCAAAAATCGTTCACTTGAGTGTCACGTCGGAAAAAAATCGTTTACTTGAATGCTACATCAACTTTTTCGATATGCCATGTCAGCTTTCCGGTGAGCCACGTCATCTTTCTAGCTGCCACATCAGCTTTTTCGGCGTCCACGTCAACATGGCACTCAAGCGAACGATTTTTGAAAGTTATGGCACTTAAATGAACGTTTTGAAAGTTATAGCACTCAAGTGAACACCGTACAAAAGTTATGACACTTCTAGTGTATTTTTCCCTCTTTTGTTGAACTATCGTTCATTGAGGAATGTAAAATCGTCCTACACTTATACTCCTCAATTCACGGAAAAATTACAGGCAAAAAGTTTCGGTTGCGTTGTAAACGGTTTCATGGGAAAAAGTACACTAGAAGTGTCATAACTTGTATACGGCGTTCACTTGAGTGTCATAACTTTCAAAACGTTCATTTAAGTGCCATAACTTTCAAAAATCGTTCACTTGAGTGCTACAGTAACTTTTTCGGCATGCCACGTCATCTTTCCAGCGAGCCACGTCAGCTTTTTCGGCATCCATGTCGACATGGTACTCAAGTGAACGATTTTTTAAAGTTATGACACTTAAGTGAACGTTTTGAAAGTTATAACACTCAAGTGAACGCCGTACAAAAGTTATGACACTTCTAGTATACTTTTCCCCGATTTCATGGGTATTCGGATAATCGAACTTCTATACTCACTCGGATTCCTGATTTCTAACGAAAAAGAAGAGAAAAGGGATTAACAAAAATTTAGGTTTTGATCCAAAGCACTTTTTTTTTTTTTGGTCACAAGTACTTTAAAAGGGGGAAAAGTACACTAGAAGTGTCATAACTTTTGTACGGCATTCACTTGAGTGTCATAACTTTCAAAACGTTCACTTAAGTGCCACAACTTTCAAAAATCGTTCACTTGAGTGCCATATTGACGTGGATGCCGAAAAAGCTGATGTAACAACGGGAAAGCTGAAGTGGCACTCCGGAAAGCTAACATGGCTCACCGGAAAGATGACGTGGCTCGTCGGAAAGATGACGTGGCACGCCGGAAAAGTTACTATAGCACTCAAGTGAACGCTTTTGAAAGTTATGGAACTTAAGTGAACGTTTTGAAAGTTATAGCACTCAAGTAAACGCTGTACACAAGTTATAGCACTTCTAGTGTACTTTTTCCCTTTTAAAGGTTAAATATATTTGACATGCCCCCTTTCGGCCATAGCATAGAGCTCAAAATGAACTTTTCGTATGAGTCTTTTGGGCCTCGTAACTCTTCTTGGATCAAAAGTTATCGTCGTTGTATCGCTTATTTTGTGGGTTTTCCGCTTATTGCAGTTTTTGCTATATGCTCTATAAAGTTAGGGTAACGAGTTTTTCAAACTGGTAATATGGCCCTCATAACTCTTCTTGGATCAAAAGTTGAAAGGGATTTTCCCTTTAAAATCTCTAATTACAATTCATTTCCGGAAACCGCCGCAACCTTTCTCAACACGATCGAGGAAATAGGTTCATGAGTAATGCCCAAAAGGGCAGGCCGATGGCCCTTGATTAGGCAATGGCTCTCTCAAATCCTTAATTCGCGTAACGTTGGGTTTCATTTTAAGTTCAATTTAGCCTATGAATATTCTATGCGAATGGGAATCGCCACTAGCTTATCGGGATCGGCTAGAAACCAAGTGAAACACTAGAGATTGCCTCACTTTCTACACAACTAGAGAGTTTCTAGGGTCGAGGACTTAATTACACTACTAATTTCTATTAATACCCTTTCGGTACGGACTCAATTTTCATAGCCTTAATTATCTTAGAATTTCATGAATCTTATTTCAAAATAAAGCTATGGATCTTAAGATTAATTCATCTAAGACAAGTTTCCCTAATTCTAGTATGTTTTTCCCATAAAAATTTTAAAACACGGCAAGTTCAAATAAAACTTTACTCAAACCAATGGCGAATGTGTATGAGTATTTCTACACTACCGAGGGACCTATTACAAAAAAAAAAATTGTCAGAGCAAGACCGATAGTATAAGTAATAATGTATGATAGAGTTAGAAGAATTTACAGTGAACGGTGATGACCGAAGTGATTCTAGATACTCAAGCCCGATCTCCTTCGACTAACTTCAATCATCTAATATCCCTAACTGATCATTATTACAGGAGTTAATATCATGAAAAACCTTAAACCAATACACATATGACAAACTTATCCAAAATTAATTTTTGACCATCAAAACTCTAAACTGATATAACCGTGATAAATTTAACTCAAACTAATTTTTTTACCATAAAAAATCTCAAACTGGTACACTTATGACAAATTTACTCTAAATTGATACATAAATGACAAATTTTCCTCCATTAGTTTTCATAAAATTAAGTTAATACCACAAAAAAAAAACTCCAAAATTGGTACACACGTGACAAATAGAGGATAAATGCCCCAAAATGATAGACCCATCAAGTACCATGTGTCATCTAACTCATGAATTTTATGAAAAAATTTAACAAAAACTAACGAAAGGTAAATTTGTCACATGGGTACCAATTTATGATATCTAACTGTATCCGGAGAGTGGCAAGAGGGGTGTTAGGGGAAAGTAGAGGGAACGGACATCAAACAAAGGAAACTTGGTGTGGAATGAAGAGGTGCGGGAGGCAATTAAACAAAAGAAGGAGTGTATTAGATGTTTGCAAAAATGTCCTAGTGAAGAGAATTTGCAAAAGTTTAGGTTGGCGAAAAAAAAAATGCCAAGAAAGCTATACGAGAGGCTAGAGCCAAGGTTTTCTCCGATATGTACAAAAAACTTGGGAGCAAAAAGAGAGAAAAAGGTATCTATAGGTTTGCAAAGATAAGGGACAAGAAAAGTAAAGACTTGACACAGGTTAGATGCATTAAGGGTGAAAATCAAAAACCCTTCGTACGAGATGCAGAAATTAAGGAAAGGTGGATGAGCTAGTTTAATAAGCTTTTTAATGGAGAGAGCGATAGAATGAAGTAGATTTGGAGGACGCTTCTGATAATTTAAACAGAAGGTTTGTGTGTCAAATTAGAGTTTATGAAGTTAAGGAGACATTAAAGAAGATGAAGATTAGTAAAGCCTTGGGAGCCGATTGTATCCCTATTGAAGTGTCGAGATGCTTAGGGGATGTGTCAATAAGTTGGTTGACTAACCTTTTTAGCAAGATTCTCCAAACTAATAAGATGCCCGATGAATGGAGGAAAAGTATGCTTGTGCCTATCTACAAGAACAAGGGGGGAATATAGAATTGTTCCGACTATAGAGGCATTAAGCTTATGAGCCATACAATGAAGTTGTGGGAGAGAGTTATTGAGAATCATTTAATAATAGGGACCAAGGTCTCAGTAAATCAATTTGGATTTATTTTAGGAAGACCTACCGTGGAGGCTATCTTCTTGATACGACAGTTGATGGAGAGATATCGAGAAAAGAATAAGGACCTACATATGGTGTTTATTGATCTCGAGAAGGCGTATGATATGGTTTCAAGAAAGGTTCCGTAGCGGGTTTTCAAGAAGAAAAAAGTACCTTCAAAGTATGTAGAGGCAATCAAGGAAATGTATGATGGTGTTACTATATGTGTGAAGGCTTGTAATGGCATATAAAGTTATTTTTAATCATAGTGGGCTTACATCAAGGTTCCGCTTTGAGTCCTTATCTTTATGCCCTAGTTATGGATGAGCTAACAAAAGATATCCAAGATAAGTGCCGTGGTGTATGCTATTTAGAGATGATATTGTGCTTATTGATGAGATCGGGGCTGGGATTGGCGCTAAATTAGAATTATGGAGAAGCATGTTGGAGTCTAAAGGATTTACGTTAAATTGAAGTAAGACTGAATACATGAAGTGTGAGTTCGACACGGCAAGAGGAAATGATTAAGAATCCGTGAATATGCTCGGATATGAGGTACCCAAGAAAGATGCTTTTAGATATCTAGGATCAATATTGCAAAAGGGATGAGAGATTGATGAGAATGTAAGCCATAGAATCAGAGGAGGTTGGATGAAATGGCGTAGTAATCAGGATTTTTGTGTGATCGTAACATCCCTCTTAGGCTAACAGGAAAATTTTATAAAACATCAGTAAGGCTTGCAATGCTATACGAAGCTGAATGTTGGCCAGCACAGAGGCAACATGAGCATAAAATGAGAGTATCGAAAATGAGGATGTTAAGGTGGATGTGTAGTCATATAAGGATGGATAAGATAAGAAATGAAGATATTCGGCGAAAAGTTGGAGTAGTGCCGATGGCAGAAAAGATGAGAGATCATAAATTGATATGGTTTGGGCATATTCTTCGAAGATCCCTAGATGCTCTAGTCGGAGCAGAAGTTTGTTATCGAGAGTATGACATGAAGAAAGAAAGAGATCGGCCGAAACTTACCTAAGGGAAAGTAGTAAAACAAGATTTAATGAAGTGAAAAATAGATTGGCATACGGTTTGTCTTAAGACGGAGTGGAGGAAAGCTATTAGCATTGTGGAGGGGCAGAATTTTTATGTTCCAGATTGTCCTTTTTAGTCATTTTTCTCTATATATATTTTTATTTTTTTATTTTTATATAATTATTTCTTTTCTCTCAATCGGTCTTGCTTTCATTTTATTATTTTTGGGTTCATCGACCACCAACCCCAACCCCAACCCCAAGCCCAACTAGTTTGAGATAAAAATGATGTTGATGTTGATGTTGTACCATTTTATGATAAATTTGTCATTGGCATACTAGTTTGGATTTTTTGTGGTCAAAAAATTAGTTTGGGGCAAATTCATAAGTGTACTAGTTTGGGATTTTTGGTAGTATTGACCCTTATTACAGGGACTGCCAATTAAATTTTCCCATTACAGCTATGTGAGTTCGTTTCTCGAAAAATGAGTGATTTGAAAAACCTTTTCCCAAAAATGGTTGTTTATATCTTTTAGAAAAATTACTCAACGAAAAGTGTTTTCATCATTGATAACAATCCCTATCTATTTTATAGGCAATGGAAAAACTTTCATTCCTTTATTTTTGTAAGCGATATAAGCGGTGTTTCATACACTACTACTTTAAGCACATATCTTAAATATCCACGAAATGTTATTCTTATTATATCTTATGCTAGAGCAAGATCTCCGTCGGAGTCCTATATTACTGTCTCAAGAGGTTGAATTATTTTAATTTACTCCCCCTAAAGTAAGAAAAATATTCCAGATTCTATTTGGACTTACTCCTCACTTTCTTTTTTCCAAGCGGAAGAATGTCATTTCGTATTTTAAAACTACCCGTTTTCCAGGTGGTGAAAGACTTCGTGACCAAAGACCGCGTTCAACCTGGAAAGCCCAACGTTATTCTCGACCGGTTTTGGAGGATGACCGAGAAAGATAAAATTGTTCACCAAGAAGATTCTTCTCTTTTTAATATTTTTTGACGTTATGTCATATATGGCATAGATGAACGAAAAGACATTAAACGGCGGGAGAGATACGTTGTCCATTTTATTTTTGTCGGACTCTATGTATGATACTTTATTTGGTCTGCTAATGCTAATTTTTATGTCATTGAAAAAGAAAACTGCTTACCCTTTGAATAGTGATAACATTGAGAGTATTTCTTCTATGTGTGTGTGGCAAGTGTTTAATTGTGTTGCGAATTGCGATTCGCGTCTATCAATTTCGATTAAGTCACCATCCTTTAGTAAGGGAGGGAGAGGCCAATTGGGGTACAAACTTTAAAGTAGGCACCCCAAATGTGTGTGCGTCAAGATCTACCCGTGACGGAAAATAAAGGCCGTGACGGTGTAGGTGGCAGCCACGGCAAATTTCGTAACCAGGAAGAAAAACAACGCACAGTTTATCGGCAATAATTACTTCGTATGTATCTAGAAACCTTATCTTTATCTTCAGTATTTATACTGAACTACTTCGTGGGCGTTAAAACCTCAATATTGAGCTACTTCTTGTATTTGACAAAAAAAAAACTACTTCGTGTACATTAAAATTGTACTGCATCCAATCCGATATGAAGATCTGTTAGGTTCTACAATATACTAGTGCATGGCCACGTATATTGCACAATGTGAGATGATTCATTATCTTCAAAATGCATAGAAACCAAATTAGCTTAAGCGTGATTTGGGAGCTTCACTCGACTATTAATATTTTTAAGGATAGATGACACTTATAGTACCTAAGTTTTGGCCCATTGTCCAACGACATCCTTGAACTTGATAAATTGTATGTGTGTGTATGTGTGTATGAGGGAAGATATAGATGTCATCTGCAAAAATATTATGCAAGATGGCATCATATCCTTAAATTATAAAATAAAAATTACGCAAACTTAATGAGGAAATATACAGATATTATGGAGGGACTAAGCGAGAATTTTAATTTTGATCAACGTAGCATTGTTACACTGGCAAAAACAAAATAAAAAAACTGCAATAGTAAATATTATAATTGTTGAGTGTACAACCAGAGTATCCATATATGAGCTCCAAAAGATTTTAAGATCATATGAGTAAGCCAGGCTACTAGTTAAGGGGTTGGAGGCGAATAAGAAGACCGTTGGAAGGGACCGGCGAGGGATTGTAGATGATCTTTTCATCCCGATTGACCTTCTCGAGCTTGAATTTCGTCACGAGATTGTGCATGAAAATGAGTATTTCGAGCCGAGCATACTCTTTTCCGGGGCACATGCGAGGTCCACCTCCAAAGGGAACATAGGTGAAAGGTGCAGGTCCATTTCCTTCGAATCTTGAGGGGTCGAACTTTTCAGGATTGGGGAAGTACTTGGGGTTCTTGTGAGTTGTATACACCGTCCAAAATGTCTGCAAAGAACAGAAGGATTAAGAAAATCAATGCATATTATCACTAGTTGACCCTATGAATTGGTTCATTGAATAACCTTGCGAAAAAAAAAAAAGGGATCGTAAGTAGATATTTACCTTCCATCCCTTTGGAATTGTGTAACCAGCAAAAGTGAAATCGGTGATAGCCTCCCTGAATGATCCCTGTGCAGGTGGAGTTAGCCTCATTGACTCACAAGCCACGTTCCATGAATACTTCATCTTCTGAATATCATCCCAGTTTAGTAATTCACCCGGGGTTTTAGACTTTGCAATCTCCATTTGCTCTGTTGACATCGAAGTAAGTGAGTTAAATATTAGCAAATTATATGGATTTTGGTTTGAAAGGACATAATAATGTGGCAATGAAGTTAGAAAATTTACCTTTGTAAACTTTCTCATAGATGTGGGGCAACGAAGCTAGATAGTTCACTATTACGGTGATAGATGTACTGGTGGTGTCATGGCTTGCAATGAGCAATCCAATGATTTTGTTGGATGTGTCCATTTCGTAATAAACACTACCGTCATCATCTGCTTCGGTAAGCAATCGAGTCAACAAGTCCCTCGCATTCGCATCTTTGCCCTCCGAAATCTCCTGCTTCCTTTGTCTGATAATGTTGAGAAGCTCTTGCCTTATGACTTTTCCTCCTTCAACTGCTTTGTTGAATGGCGTGCCAGGAACATTGATAGGCACCGAAGTGAATCCCGGAGCAATACGAGCAAATGGGTCGGCGAATTTCGACACGACCTTAGGGTCCTTAATATTCATGAACAGACGGCACGCCAAGGCGAAGGTGTAGTTCTTTGTCAAAGGAAACACCTTCACTTCCTTATAAGGAGACCAGTCACTCTCCATGTGCTCCCTAGTCATGGAGTCCATGATAGGTATGTAACATTGGAGAGCCTCTGGCTTTAGGAATTCCGGCAAGAAGCTGCGCATTTTCTTGGGGTCATCCTTGTTGAACTTCTCCATGGTTTCCGGGAAGATGGCGACCTTCTTCATGGAGGTGGGCCACCAGGTGGTGATGTACTTGTTCTGGCCAGAGAACAAGAACTTGTTGCCGGCAGCGCCACAGAAGACGGCCATGTCTTCCCCGAGCAGCGAGGTACGGAAGACATCTGGCGAGTACTTGGCCGTGCGGTCGTTTATGAACTTTTCGGGGCAGCCGCTCTTCGCTGCGCCTACGAAAGCGGGGGACTCGCCGATGATGGGCCATCCCTTTTTGCCAGGCGGCAGGTTAGGGACGGAGGATTTCTTTCGGAAGACGAGGAAGAGAAGGTAAAGAGAAATGTAGAGGATGGAGACGTAAAGAAACAGCTGGGTATAGAAATCCATCTTCTTCTTCTTCTTCTCAGAATGCAAAAACTGATACTGAGCAGAGAAAAGATGGGTAAGGTCGAGGATGGAGAAAAACCACCAGGACTGGGGTCATATATATAGGAGAGGATGGGGATTGGGGTCACCACGCATTTGGTCTAATTTGACGAAATTTTCCAATGCACTTAATGCAGAGGGGAAGGTGCGTGCTTTGACCGCTTGTGCACTTAACGTGAGTTCCATGGTTGCCGACCCGACACGTCCTTCCAAAAGAAGAAATAGTTGCCCATTTGACGGAGAATGGGAGTGCATGTACTTTTCGCTTTTGGCTAACTAGGGTTTCAATTTTCTTTTCTGTCCCCACGAAAACGGCTACGGAAAGTAACCATTTTAGGGAAATAGTGGTTTAGTAATTATATTAATTTTGGAGAAAAGTATCTTGATATGTCCTATGTATAGTAAATACAAAGTACGTATTTTACGCATTTTATATTAGTATTTTAGTTGCATTAGCAGAGTTTATTATTCAATAAGTACTAAATTGGCTAGAGGGACGGATCATATAGTCATTAAAGCGGGTGAAAATAAAATGTCATTTTGGAGTTCTATCAACAATTTTCTCGTAACCTCTATCCACGCGCTTTTTATTCGCTTGATTATAGGCTCGGGAGATGAAGAGAAGATGTGTACAAAACCATAGGCTCGGAAAACAAAGAGAAGATGTGTACAAACTATATATGTAGCATCAAAATAGTAGAAGATATAATTTCTCGAAATTAAGCTCATGTGAAAGATTGACGTGCTATATCTGTTCCAAAGTTGGAAGAATAGGGGTTCCGGTCACCAATCTTGACTTTTGATTCCATGATCGACTTCCTTAGAAGTTTGGCAATGTGCGAAGACACGATTCGATATTTATTAACTAAGGTGACTTAAACATTTCTAATCGTCAAAAGACCTAGAAACTAGATAAATCGAGTGAGAATTCGGTTAATATTTTGCTACAAATTTCTACACTGATGACTTGGGAAATCTTAAGTATGAATGAGCAGAGCACCAATGATCTTTGTTGTTTTGAATTGCGAGTCCAAAATGACGTGCATATGGCATTTCCTAAGGTGATCTTATGCGGTCCTCCTTCGTTGTGCCATCGTGGTCCGTGTGGCCCATGTGAATATTCTCATCTATATTATTTTAATAATCTAATCTTCTAGATCTAGTCCAATCTATAATCAGCTTAAAGATCACGTTGGACATTTGAGGTGGGACAGAGTATGTTTAATTAGGTCTTTATTCTAAAGCTTAGTAGCAAACGGTCATGTGATAAGGTCCAAAAAGAGCTGCCAACAGGAATAAGTTATTCAGTTTGCAATCTTGGTTTGCGGGACTAATCTTCGTTTCATGCGCTCGCATGGGTTTGAAGATCGTTTCAGAATCGACCCTTTTTTAAGGAAGAGCAAATTATTTATTTGTGTTTACTATGGTGGTGGGAGCATATGCCAATTATCAGTTTGTTGGGTCATTTGTTTAGGGTTTTGGCCAACAAAAGAACGTGACTTTGAGTCCTTTCCAATGCGCCCTTGCCTAGACCAACTGTACTTCTTCGATTGCAATTGGTCTGTCCCAAGATCTATGGCGAATTGTCAATGTTGGTTGAGTCCTGTTAACTTGACCCAAAAACGTCAATTCGGTTCTGCAGTTAAGAAATATTTACCAAAAGCCACCTAGTAGGAGCATGACAAAGTCAAGATCGAGCCAACAACAATCTGAACTCGTGGATCTGAAACATGTGGACCGTGTTCGAGATGGTGCAACTTAGTCATCGGCTGACGACAGGAGGGGCATCAGTTGGTAAAGGACCTCATGTTCTCATAGATAATAAGTTATTAGTGGTGGAACCCGTGCTTTGGACGGACTTATTATGAAATGAAAAGAATAGAAATGGATTAATAAATCAATGAACGATTGACTAAAGCCACATGACGTAAATATTGAGACTAGGAAAAATGGATTAATCCACTATAGCTATCTGTTACGCAAGTTAGCCAATGATCATAATGTGATTATCGATATGATTGGCCCATTTTATGGTCGCATCACGTGATTAGAATTATCTTGTATCGTGAATTCGCGGCAATACAAAGGTACATAAATTTATATCTTTAGGCAGGCTTAGCTTTTACCTTTAAAAAAATGGCATAGTGGAACCGATGATAAATAGGATTAAACTCGCAGAATAGGTACTCTGACGCATATAATCTCTCATGGACAAGAATTTAGAGAAATCTCTTTCTGCGTTATCGAGATAATAATCAAAACTGTATGAAAAGTCAAAAAGAACAAAAAAGTAGTCTACAAACAACTGACAAACGATTTTAACCTCATTTCAGAGCATTTGGGTGGGCCAAGGGGGTATTTCCATCTTATGAATTGAATGTCACTCATTCAAATATTATCATGCATACCGCTCTGAATAAGGTTTACATGCACGGGCTAATTGCATGGACTTTAATCAGTTATGGGGTTTAAAGGGTGTGCGCGTACTCCTGAATAATCATAAAGCATTCTCCAAATCTTGGTTGGCATGAGAAAACCCAAAAACAATCCTAAGCAATAGAGAAGATTGGAAAAATTAACAAAAGTCTAAAATAATAGGAAAAAATAGATGATATAGAAAATTCCTTACTTGTTGCCAATAGCATAGAGCTTGGAATGAGTTTTCTAAACCATTATTTTATGTTATTGAGAATCTCTCACTCTAAAAGTTAGCTCAAATAATGGGACTTTCCAACCGGTCACCAGGCCAACTTGATGGACTTTAATCAGTTATGGGGCTAACAGGGTGTGCGCGTACTCCTGAATAATCGTAAGGCATTCTCCAAATCTTGGGTGGCATGAGAAGACACAAAAAAAAAATCATAAGCAATTGAGAAGTTTGAAAAAACAAACAAAAGGCTAAAATAAAAGGGAGAAATAGACATATCGTAGAAAATTCCCTGCTTGTTGCCAAAAGCATAGAGCTTAGAATGAGTTTTCTGAATGAGTACTTTATGTTGGCTAGTACTGGATATCTCTCACCCTAAAATTTAGCTCAAAGGATGAGACTTTCCAATCGACCATTAGGCCAATGCATAGGGTTTAATCGGTTATGAGGCTCATAGGGTGTGCCCATACTCCTGAATAGTCATAAAATATTCTTCAAATCTTGGGTGGCATGAGAAAACCCAAAAAATAATCCTAAGCAATAGAAAAGCTTGGAATTCGACCAAAAAAAAAAATAGAGAAGTTTGGAAAAATTAACGAAAGTCTAAAATAATAGGGAAAAATGGACATATTGCAGAAAACTCCCCCAACAACATAGAGTTTGGAATGAGTTTTCTAAACCAGTATTTTATATTGTTGGATATTTCTTACCCCAAATGTTAGCTCAAATGATGAGCTTTCCAACCGACCACCGGGGCCAATTGCATGGATTTTAATCAGTTATGGGGCTGACAGGGTGTGCGCATACTCTTGAATAATCTTGAGGCATTCTCCAAATCTTGGGTGACAAGAGAAAACCCGAAAATAATCATAAGCAATAGAGAAGTCTGGAAAAATTGACAAAAAAAAAAAAGAGAGGGTAAAATAGACATGTTGTAGAGAATTCCTCGCTTCTTGCCAACTGCATAGAGCTTGGAATGAGTTTTCTGAATTGGTATTCTATGTTGAGTGGTATTGGGCCTCTTGGGCTTCTCTCACTTCATAAGTTAGTTCAAAGAATGAAGCTTTCTCTCACACTTATAAAAAAACTATCAGCCCCTTCCATAATTAATGAATAACTTCAACGATTTTCCCTTCATACATCGAACCATAGGTCGGAACACCAATAATTCGTATATGACATGTGAGTATTGGATTTAGATTTGTTGCTAACTTAAACTACGATATCAGAGTTTAGTGGTCTTATGTATCTCTCACCCTAAAAACTAGCTCAAAAGGTGAGATTTTTCCTTACATTTATAAACCGACCACTAACTCCTTCTACAAACAATGTGAGATAAATCCAACATTTTAGACCCTTTCTAGATAAAAAGTTAAGGTTGTAATTTTGCGAGTTGTTCGAAGCTTCTGGGTCCGCCTGCTGGTTTTCCTTCATGTAAATAACCTGATAGTAGTATAAGTCAATAACACCTTCACCAATGGATGTCAATCGGCATCATTTCACATCAAGATGCCCAAGATGAAAGGGTAATCGACAGACTTGGTAGATGACGAAGTCCTGACTCTTTTACGGTGACTCGCATGTTCTTTTCCACAATGACTCGCATTTTTCTTCTTTGCACAAGATGCGCTTTGCCTCAGAGTAGAAATTCAACATAAATACCAATATTCAAAGCAAAAAGAAATGATGAATGAGGACCTTGTAGGACATTCTAGACGCCCCAAAAACATAGAAGTTGGCCCGCTATGTGGCAAGAGCCGAGTAATTCCCTACAAAATTTTGGAGCCAAGTCTTCTCGGACTTCTAACTTCAGTCATCTTTGGCAATCAACTTAGGACAACTAGAATCGACTGTTCTTTCGAAATCGACACGAGAAAATCGGAACCAACTCTATTATTCAATCCACTTGACAAGGAAAAACAAATTTAGCAGCCATAATGGATCAATTCAAAGGGGTGGTTACCCTAGTTTGGGAAAGCAGTTGGGAAGATGAGATCATTCTCAGGGGGAAGGGGCCACGGCGCGATGACCAGGGATTCGCGTGGAGTTTTGAGCAGGAGCCACCGTCGAGTCAAGATATGACCATGCCGAGAAGCTATGGTAGAGCAAAGACACTAATGCCGCCTAAAGGGGTGAAGAAGAATGGCTTGGCCGGATTGTTCGCGGACCCTGTGTCGGAGCCACACAGTACCGGGGTCGTTGGTTGCACGGCTTCTCGATCGAGTAACTTATTCAATTGAAAACCCTATTCTTATGGGAAAGATTGAAAGATCAATAAACCGACGCATGTTACGAGATTATAGGGGTGAACGGGTACGAAATGAACTTCATGGGGACAAAGCATGAGCAATAAATTTAAGGATGATTTTTCTATGTGAAAATTAATTTTTAGTTTTTGCACATGATGTCTATCTGGGGCAAAAAAAAATAAACCCATTATTTTCTGCCGATTGAAGTTGTTATGATCATGATAGGTATATGCAAAGATCTTTTAGTATTGAGTTGAAAATACGTTGCTAGTACGGATTGGGGTTTGGGATTTTAATTACAAAATCCTGTAGGGTTGGGACGAATTGGAGATTTGTTTATGGATGTGTGATTGAGATTTGAGATCACTCGGACATTGTTTATTTACTTTCCAAATGAATTGAATAACAATCTTCAGGGTACACAACGATTAGAATCCTACAAGGTATCCAATTATTTAAATGAAACGGGTTAACTATACATTTACAAAGTAATTTACTGTTAGGCTAGATAGCAAATGCTCAGAATTGCGACAGGTCCGCTATGGGATCAGCCATCTCAAATCGGTACGTTGCCATCTCCGAGTTATTATTACAGGTAATCGACTTAATAATCAACCGAGCGGTTTAGAAAGCCGGGTTATATCGGGATCACGACGTTTCTAACTCAACATATTCCTCGGGGGCCACAGTCGAAACCTCATCTGGCCCAAAAAAAATTGTAAAAATGGATCGTCCTTAGATTATGGATGCAACGTATGCATGTCCTAATTAGAGAAAAAAAGGACACAAAAAAAAGGAAAAAAAAATTAGAGGGCATGCGTGGAAATGGGGACAAAGACGGACGAAACCGTCTGGTGGCTGGGGGCATTTATTTGGATTGAGATCGTGGAATAAGAAGTCAAAACCTATGTTCGGGAACGGACCAGAAGCAGTCCAAATTTGACGTCACAATCCGCATGCAAGTTGTCGGTAAACGTCTTCAACCGTAAGTGATGGGCATTATACGGTTGTTGATGTCCGCATAGAAAAATGACTTGTAGAATAATTAAAAAATGTTCTCAATAGTTCATGTCATCTTCTTCTATTCAATGTGATTGACCATTACGAAACAAAATGATTCGCGTAAGTAAAATTCGTCATAAAGTATTTGTTTTGTATGGTTCGTTATATACAATAAGGAATACGAAAACGGTAAATTATGCACTCATATTTTCCATGATTTTTTAGGTGGTTAGTGTCTTTGATTTTTGTGGAATTAATAATCTTATAATTTTCAAGGTAGGGCAAAGCTTAGATATACGTCCAGAGGACATATGGCAATTACATAAATAGTCTTTCAAATTTCTTTGAACGCGCATGGTCGTTGGGACGACCATTAGAATTTTGTCACGTAGACGAACACATTTGAAAGTCAACAGGAAAAATCAGATGGATTGTTGGGGGTGAAAATGACTTATTCGCGTGTCCAACTAACCATCAACTGTCTTGTTAGATCGTACCTCGCGGGAATGTTATCAACCAGCAAAGACGCATCATTAAGAGTCTGAGTTTCAAGCTCAAGGTAGAGATCGAGTGCCGATCCGAATCGACCAATTCAATTCACCAATAACCTATTCAATCGAGCTCGAACATATTCCATAATTTAAGCTGAATTATCCAGCAAACATAATTTAGTCGAGCTCGGGTTTATCCAAAGTGTCGACCAAGCTCGAGTACTGAAAAAATTAAGCAGGATCAACCTCGACTCGGATATCGGTCCTTGCGCAATCGACCGGAGGAAGGCCCAAGTAGTAAAGTAGAGGGTACATGTAGATGAGGACTTCCACATATATTTCATAATTTGAACTGAATTATTCATCAAACATAGTTTAATCTGCGTAATAATCTCTAGAAAGATATACGAGCCTAGTGAATTATTTAATGCACCGCGTATTGTTGACGCCTAAATTTTGATTAATCTATTTTTTGCATAAAAATTATAAAAAATCATCTCACATATTTATTTTTAGCGTACATTGCATTGGCATATAATCGGGCAAGCAGAACACTTAATTTAGCATGCGTCTAGACTAGGCACGGGATGGAAAAATACACCGAGAAGATTTGAAACTTCAAGGACTGTATTGCAAATACTTAAAATTTCGAGGACCGTATTGCAAATACTTGGAACTTCAGGATCGTATTGCAAATACCAAAAGAAGATGAAGAAGGGAAGATGATGAAGGGAAGATAATGAAAAGAAGATGAAGAAGGGAAGATGATGAAGGGAAGATAATGAAGGGAAGATGAAAATGGAAGGTGAAGAAATGAAGATGAAGAAGGGAAGATGAAAATGGAAGGTGAAGAAATGAAGATGAAGAAGAGAAGATGAAGATGGAAGGTGAAGAAATGAAGGTGAAGAATGAAGGATGAAGAACTTTGCCTATAAAAGAGAGAGCTCTTGAGAAGAGTTGGGAGGAGGAGAATTTTTGTGATAGAGATTTTAGAGAGCTCTTGAGAGGAGTTTTAGAGAGTTTTTGGGAGTGGAAGAGAATTGAGAGAGTTTTGAGAGAGTTTTTGAGAGGAATTTTTAGAGAGGAAAAAGAGAGTTCTTGAGAAAAATCAGAAGAGAAAATTCGAGAGTGAAGAAAGGAGTTTTAGTCGAGCATCATCTTCGACGAGTCACATATTTCGCCTCTCGCCACCCAACAACGCCATTGCTTGCCATTTTCAACGACAGCCGCGTTCTTCCAGTTCCGAGATCTTGAAGGGAACTATAACGTGTATGTGAGTAAGATTTTGTGTAATAGAAGGTAATCCTTTCCATCTCGATCTACAAAAATGTAATCGTTTGGTTTGAATATTTGTTTGTCTATTTTAGACATGTCACGTGTTCCAAAGTTTAACATTATTACATGTTAATTTATTTCTGTAAATACTCGTGCTTGGCTGCGTTTTCTTTCTTTCTAAATCATCCATGGTGTATATCGCACAAAGTTCAATGTTTTACATTCTCATAAAAAAGAAGATAAAAAACCAAAAAATTGCATCTTTGAATTTCAAGTAAAATCCATCAAAATTGCCAAATCAAATATTTTTCATGAAAATGGTACCGAAAGGGCGTTAGAGAAATCGACGTAACCAAATCCCCCGTATTCAAAATCTCCGGTTCGCGGAAATAAGATAGTTTTCTCCCGCTATTTTATTTAGGTTTCTAATCAACCTACCGAAAATGATTAGTGGCGACTCCAAATTCAAATCACATTGCATGTTAATTATTTGAACCTTAAGTTGCGATTTGGTATGGACTTGGGAGAGTCCGAGTTAGGTTGGTTAATTAATTAACCCGATAATCCATTAGCCTGGAATTTAACTCGTTTATTTTTTGAAGGTCGCGACAACTTAGGCGACTCACTGGGGACTTTAAGAGGACTTAGGCCGATAATTTCATGAAAAAGGAATCACTTGATTTGGCAAACTTTGGTTGAATTCTCATTCTTAGGTGTTAAATGCTTTTGCGGATTGGGAGTTATAAGGGGAGGAGTGATCGGCTAACCCTTTGTTTTGCGGACTTGGTGAATTGGAATTGTGATTTAACTTTTGAATCATTGAAGCGATGTTTGCCTTTAATTGTTGTGCATGATTTATCGTATTTGCACTACATCGCACATAACCCGTGACCGGACCTGGGTCACACTAATAGTTTTAAGATGGTATTTAGATGGTTCTTTAACCTTGGTGGTAAGGTTTCGCTAAAGGTCATCCCATCCGGATCCCGAAAATTTTTCCAAAAATGGCTCAAGAGTCGTTCTCATACACGTGAGGCTACGATGCATGAGAATTGCCCTTGTCGACCGAACCAAGCCGAAGTGATTGGACCCGACTAGTCATGACTATTGTACGCGAGGTTGCGACTAGTCATGATGATCGTCGCGAGGCTGCGACATGTCGTTTCGTTCATCATTTCACTTTGCAAAAGCCTTTTGGATAGATAGAATAAGATTTAAACTCACAATTCATGCGCATGTCTTTGTGATTGGCATTTTCTTCGTATGAGAGGTAATTTCTTGTCTCTTGTACCCTGTTATCTCATTTTTATTTTGAGCTGGTCCATGGTTTAGGAGTATCGTTGTCTTATTTCCAATTTCTGCACTTTGCTTCCGTAGCTTTTACAATTTCATCGGTTGTCCTCATTTCTGATTTGGCTTGTTCTTGTTGTGCGACTTTTACTAAATTTTACGATCGAGCTTTGAGTAAGTACCAAACACGAAAGTTGTAGACCTATGTTTCAACTAATATCCTACAAAATTTCAGAATTAAATTCATAATTTAAGATGGCCTTTCGTTTTTTCAACTACCTGCGGTTATAACAGTTTTCTGAATGTGATTTTTTGAAAAAACACATTAAACTGATTTGACCCGTGCATTTCTAGTCCGATTGGCCAACATAAAAGTTGTTCATCATCTTCTCAACTACAAGCTCGTAAAATTTGGACATGTTTTGATCAACGTGCGAATTAATATGAAATTTTTCGTAAAAGCGGATAAACTGAAAATTACATGTTTCAATCCTTTGGTCATAATCACTTTGTTCGTTTGAGTCTAGAGGGATGCCATGGGCCGGCTCGCTATTCTTGCTCCCTGTACTCATTTTGGGTTTGTTACTGTGTACAGGTAATTTATCACGGGTCCTCCACATATCACCCGATCAGTAGCAAAAAGGATGGCCGACATCAACGCCACCGTTAGTGCTGCCCCTGGATGAGAAACTTGGCTCCTTGACCGAGCGCTTTGAAGGGATGATGTCCCGAAAGATGGAGGAAATGATGGCCGCCTTTGCCGCCAAACTTCAATCATCCACCTCCAGCCCGCCGCTAACCATTCCTGCTCTAATTCCTCCTACGGACAACGTCGGTAAAGCCCTAGAAGCTACTCCCTATCCGACAATGCCGCTAGAGGATGTGATCATCACAGGCGTGAACTCGAGCACGCCGCCCGTAGTCCCAATCCCTCAAGCCAACCCTGTGGGCCCCGGGTTGAATGGTGATACGGTCAAACTGTTGGCCCAAATGGAACAGAGGATCCGAGAGGTTGAGGGGACTCACAACATACCCCGGATTGACCTGTCTGTCTTTTCAAAGGTCACGGTGCCGGAGAAGTTCAAGATGCCCGACTTTGAGAAGTATGATGGAACTTCCAACCCGGTTCAGCACGTCCGGATGTACCAGGCAAGAATGAATAAGCATGCGACCAACGGTCCCTTAATGGTTCGGACCTTCCAGGCTAGTTTAAAAGAGGCTGCCATGAGATGGTATACGGACTACGAGATCTACCGGATGGATGATTGGGAGAAGGCGACTAATGCTTTCATCAAACATTTCAGCTTTAACTTGGACGTGCTCACCACCGGAGAGGACCTTGAGCAGCTTGAGATGAAAAAGGAAGAAACAATCAAGCAATATGCCACTAGGTGGAGGAACGTGGCATCTCAAATTTGAAACCCAATCCCTCCCGAAAGGGAACTCATGAAATTGTTTGTTTCCACCCTGCCGCCGATTATGAGAACTCGAATTTTGGGATCTGTTTGCCACGTCATTCAGCCATCTCATCGCAATGGCTGAAGAAATCGAGAACGGCATGAAGAAAGGTTGGTACGGTGATGTCGCCATGACGACTAAGAGGTTTGTGGTAAGGAAAGACAAGGAGTCGGCCCCACAGTCAACATGACCTACAGCCAAAAACCCACGACCCAGGACGCCGTACTCGTGCATTCCTAATCGCAGCGAGCTAATTTCGGCATGCAACGACAAAGAGGGAATCAACGGTCTCCTCGGCGGTTACCCCTCTACCAGGAACCCCGTCAGCAGTACTTGCGGTTCTGCGTAAGAGAGGTTTATCGACTTCCGAGCCTCTACGACCCAATGTCTACGAGCTTGCCGAGATATGATCCATCGAAGAAATGTGATTACCATTGCGGGAGCTTGGACATGACAACGATGGCTGTTTTGTATCTAAGCATCGGATTCAAGATCTCCGGATTCTAAAGCATTCTCATTCCAAGGCAACAAACAGCCAAATGTCCGAATAATCCTTTGCCGGATCATTCCGGTAAAGTTAATGCTTTGTATTCGGGCTGGGAATCGACAGGTTGGTGCTAGTAAGGATGAAGGAGTCTTCGATATCGCCGGTTGTTTTGATGATGTAACCATTGCTTGCTATATCCGAAGACGGAGCGCATAAGGAGGAACCTTACCGGCGCCTAAACCTTCCAAATCATTCATTAATGCCATATGTGATGATCCACTGGAGGGTTTAGATTCGGTAGTAACATCTTTATGTTTATGCAATCCCCCTACGTGGGAAATTTTCTGTTTCCTTTAGGTTTTGGATCGCATTTGGATTTCTATTCTGTCTTGCACTCTTGGATTTTCTTTCCTAGAAGATGTAATTTCATATCAATAAAATTGCACCATTTTTCGAATCTTGTTGAAGTATCCCAAACCAACCCGATGACGATAACCAACGACCAACAAGTTTGTCATCATGGTAAGAACTGAGGGTTGGGCTTCTTCAAGAATTCATGTCCCACGGTTTTGAAAAAATAAAAATAAAAAAAAAGTTCTTAAAAAAAAATCGTACCGCAATTAAGCCCTGTTTGTCCTTTTGATTTTGTTACTTTATGTTTCAAGGGGAGGGGAACTTAGTGGATTCAGAAGTATACGACCTAGATGAGTCCAATCCAGATTATGAGGAAATTCGTCGGGATTTCGAACGACATGAGGAGATCAAGCCCTTGACCGGTGAACAAACTGTCTCGGTCGACCTAGGCGATGCGGAAAACCCTAAAGATGTTAAGATCGGGGCAAACCTTTCCAAAGAGATGACCGAGCGCTTGACTAAGCTCCTGAAGGATTACGAGGACATTTTCGCCTGGTCCTATGCGGATATGCCCGGTCTTGACCGTTCCATTGTCGAACATTGTTTGCCGACAGATCTTTCGGCTAAGCCGGTGGTGCAAAAGTCAAGGAGGGCCGGACTAGAATCGGTCCAGAAGATCAAAGAGGAAGTCATGAAGTTCAATGCCGATTGAAGCTCAGCCCAGATGGTTACAAAACCGGAGAGATAACATCACAAACATACAATCCGATCCAGATGAATCGATCTTTTCAAATTCAAAATTTACAAGGAATACGTACAAGGGTAAAGCGGTATCGTTTCAACTCGTTTAGAACATGAGAACGTACATTGATGCTTTCCCTTTTGATTTTTACAAGGTTTTGCCTTTCCGGATAGGGAAGTATCCCTTCTCCCTAAAATTAATGAAATGAGAAATTCCCCGGAGCCTTTGACAATCTCATGTCTCGAACCCGGATAATGAAGTTTTGCAACTTATTTGCATGAGCGAGGGCAACTCACGATCCACGCCCTAAGAAGTTTCTTATGTGCTTGCGAATTTCATCCACCAAGATAAAAAGTTGCTGCATTTTACATGCTCAAAAACACTTATACATTGCATAGTTTGCGCATGACTGTTCCTCATGTTTAATTTACCAACTCTGAATAAGGAACATGAACCGCATAAGATACATCGAATGTATGGAATGGGGCAAGGCAGGATGATGAAAGGCAATCTTTTCCCAAACACGTCCCATTTTTTCAGGCGAGATGAACGGTGGCCAAATTCCGCATTCCCCGAGGTAAAGAGTTTTCTCGCAAAAGGTACGATAACCGAAGTGACGGAGGCGTTCATTTCTCTATCCTAAACACTACAAGTTATCCATTGATTACCCCTTTTGAGCGGTGGTTTCATTTCTTTACCCCTGTCAAGAACCACCCTACATCGGGGTCCAGGCGAGTTAATTCTAACAAAGCAACACGAGGTAAATGGTTAGAAATTTTCTTGCTCGGACTAACATTAATCTGCGGGTGTTTCTTTGCATTTATACTCGAATTTTAATTCAAGTGCCTTAGGATGATGAAGAGCATTCACTTCTCTATCCTATACACTTCATTCTTTGCATAGCCCACTTGAGCCTGCAAATTCATTTCTTAAACCCATGTTGGTGATCATTTGCTCATTCCAAAGGCGAAGATAGCATTTTCCCAAGGATTAGAATTGGAGATGGTCGAGTCAACAGAGAATTCCCGAATGATCATTATGCTTGTTGTAATTCCCGGTTCAAAGTCATGGGATTGTAAAAAAAAGGAGAGGCAAACTCAGCTTAAAGGAGAAGGGCTCGCTCTCGAAAAAAAAAACAAAAAAAAGAAAAATAAAGAGATGCTGAAGAGCTCTCAAAGAAAAAGGAAAAGAAATCTCTTCTCGAAAAAAAAGAAGAAAAAAAAGAAGAAAAAAAAGAAAAATGAGAGTCGGGAGTAAGAAAAGCAAAGGCCGATCTCATATGAAAATTTCAAGCATAGGAAAAGCAAAGTGCCTACCAAAAGTAAGGCCAATGCACATTCATTTGTAAAGTACTTCTGAATTTTGAATGTACATTTTTGCATGTTAAGTTGTAAATTCCATGTACATGTTTGCATTGTGTCTCTTGCAAATCCTTGACAGACACTTGTTGTGAAGAAGACTCCCCAAGAAATCAGTTTGCAAAGTGCAATTTTCAGTAGAAATCTACCATCCCTCATTCAATGATGGTATTCTTTCTGAAGACATTTCCGGAAGACCAAGATCGGTGACTAGTCAACGATGATCACCAACGTCAAGCCCCTTCTCATTTAATTTCTGAGCCAAAACGAGCATTTTCGTTCCTCGGTCCCCAATCCTAGCCTACGTTATAACCCTCCAAAGTCTCTTCCGATTAGGACACTTGAGTTAACGTAGAGTTAAATGATTTTAAGCATCACTCGAAGAAGTTCGAGCAAGTATTATTTCTCTCTCATTTTTGCAGGATTCTTGAGTTGTAAATCCCGGAGCAGATGATGAAGAAATTCATTTCATGAACCTTGACTCAATTAGAGTCCCCTTTGTAAACCTTTGACCTAGCCCTCATTACGGTCCTAATCAAGACCTCCGGATCGGCTCGGTCGTATCAATTGCGAGATTACTTGGATCCTTATCGAATGCGATGATGGAAAGATTGAGTGATTTCTCTTGAATCCCTGCAGACAGGATAAATAGCTTTTCTCGAGAGTGAGAGAAAGCCCTTTCTGACCGAAGTCCCCCATTCAGCTCACATTCGAGGTATTCGTAATGTGAGAACCTCCCTGGACAAAATTGGTAATGCAAACTTGACAGAATGGTTATGCATGAACCATAGTATGAGTGATTGCATTATACTCATTGTTGAATATGTTTGTGTGTGTTACCTCCGACATTCTATGATAGGTAATACATTCCCGATGTTCGAGTTCCCTCCCAAGGTCTCGAAATTCATCCAAGGATTATTGAATGAGCAAGTTTTGCTGGCAAATGCCTACCAGTGTACGATACAAAGAATCCGCTTCGTTCCTTGATTAATCGTTTGGAGAACCCGGGTAAGTTTTTCGAACCCCTTTTCAAATTAACAACTCTTCTCATGATAGTTGTTATGATTCAATTCAGTGCAATATGCCCCTTTTGTACTTATCGATTCCATTCGATGGTGCTCCTATCAAATATTGTTCAATTCGGGCAATATGCCTCTTCCGTCAAGTCGTGTAGACATATGCACCGGCGATCTTGACATCTTATCAAATCATAACGACGTAGCTCTTATGGTTTCAATCTCGGGACGTGAAGACATATGCACCGGCGATCTTGACATCTTATCAAATCATAACGACGTAGCTCTTATGGTTTCAATCTCGAGACGTGAAGACATATGCACCGGCGATCTTGACATCTTATCAAATCATAACGACGTAGCTCTTATGGTTTCAATCTCGGGACGTGAAGACATATGCACTCGCGATCTTGACATCTCTTCAAATCATAACGACGTAGCTCTTGTGATTTCAGGTGATCGAATCACGAAGACGTATGCACCGGTGATCTTGACCTTTAGTCGGCTCATAATGACATAGCTCTTATGATTTTCGGCTCCTTTATCAAATCATGAAGACATAAGCACCCATATTTTTGATCCAAACCAAATCATAACGACGTAGCTCTTATGATTTTGGTTCCCCTTTATCGAATCGTGAAGACATATGCACCGGCGATTTCGACATTTAATCAACTCACAACGACGTAGCTCTTGTAAACTTGATCCCACTTCTTTCGACTCACAACGACGTAGCTCTTGTGATCTCAAACGACACACATATCTTGCTATTGTCTTGCATTAGGGAGAAGTCTCCGATAACGGATAGGCCAAATACCTTAAAATCCTTGCATCCGCAAAAAGAAGCTTGGAAATTAAGAGAACCATTAGCTTACGAGAAATTTGGTAAAACAGGTATTCTTGTATGCGATCCATGTGCAGGTTTCTCTAACATGAAAAAGGGAAATTATGACACGTGTTATTTACAGTCTTGCATATCATGCATCACTTCATTACATAAAAAATGGGATTAAAACTCCCGCCAAAAAGTTCATCCATAATTTGCACTGTCAAAATTTAGGATTCAATTTTGTCTTTGAGCGGAACCTCTACGAGCCTCCACTCAAAGAGGGGCAGTTGTTGACGCCTAAATTTTGATTAATCTATTTTTTGCATAAAAATTATAAAAAATCATCTCACATATTTATTTTTAGCGTACATTGCATTGGCATATAATCGGGCAAGCGTAACACTTAATTTAGCATGCGTCTAGACTAGGCACGGGATGGAAAAATACACCGAGAAGATTTGAAACTTCAAGGACTCGTATTGCAAATACTTAAAATTTCGGGGATCGTATTGCAAATACTTGGAACTTCGTGGACTCGTATTGCAAATACCAAAAGAAGATGAAGAAGGGAAGATGATGAAGGGAAGATAATGAAAAGAAGATGAAGAAGGGAAGATGATGAAGGGAAGATAATGAAGGGAAGATGAAAATGGAAGGTGAAGAAATGAAGATGAAGAAGGGAAGATGAAAATGGAAGGTGAAGAAATGAAGATGAAGAAGAGAAGATGAAGATGGAAGGTGAAGAAATGAAGGTGAAGAATGAAGGATGAAGAACTTTGCCTATAAAAGAGAGAGCTCTTGAGAAGAGTTGGGAGGAGGAGAATTTTTGTGATAGAGATTTTAGAGAGCTCTTGAGAGGAGTTTTAGAGAGTTTTTGGGAGTGGAAGAGAATTGAGAGAGTTTTGAGAGAGTTTTTGAGAGGAATTTTTAGAGAGGAAAAAGAGAGTTCTTGAGAAAAATCGAAGAGAAAATTCGAGAGTGAAGAAAGGAGTTTTAGTCGAGCATCATCTTCGACGAGTCACATATTTCGCCTCTCGCCACCCAACAACGCCATTGCTTGCCATTTTCAACGACAGCCGCGTTCTTCCGGGTCCGAGATCTTGAAGGGAACTATAACGTGTATGTGAGTAAGATTTTGTGTAATAGAAGGTAATCCTTTCCATCTCGATCTACAAAAATGTAATCGTTTGGTTTGAATATTTGTTTGTCTATTTTAGACATGTCACGTGTTCCAAAGTTTAACATTATTACATGTTAATTTATTTCTGTAAATACTCGTGCTTGGCTGCGTTTTTCTTTCTTTCTAAATCATCCATGGTGTATATCGCACAAAGTTCAATGTTTTACATTCTCATAAAAAGAAGATAAAAAACCAAAAAATTGCATCTTTGAATTTCAAGTAAAATCCATCAAAATTGCCAAATCAAATATTTTTCATGAAAATGGTACCGAAAGGGCGTTAGAGAAATCCGACGTAACCAAATCCCCGTATTCAAAATCTCCGGTTCGCGGAAATAAGATAGTTTTCTCCCGCTATTTTATTTAGGTTTCTAATCAACCTACCGAAAATGATTAGTGGCGACTCCAAATTCAAATCACATTGCATGTTAATTATTTGAACCTTAAGTTGCGATTTGGTATGGACTTGGGAGAGTCCGAGTTAGGTTGGTTAATTAATTAACCTGATAATCCATTAGCCTGGAATTTAACTCGTTTATTTTTTGAAGGTCGCGACACGTATATGTTGGAGCATATCATAACCGTGCAATCCCAGCAAACAAATTCGAAACCAACCTCGCAGAGACATAACATGTCAATTAGTGGTCTGAAGACGGAATTCATGTGAACCAAGAAAGAACAAAACAAATTATCAAGGAACCAAAGCCAAGGAGAAAAGAATTGATTGCAAAAGCTCAATTTAGAAAATATCTCGTGCGATCGTTTGATGAGAAAAGGGGAAGAAATAAACCCGGGAGTCAACGACTATCCATAGCCTCTACCCCGACACCAGAGAAGAGTTTAACCCGATGCTTTATTTTAGTTGATCCCGATTCGACATCAAAGTACATTGATACTTCTCCAATAACCGAATACTTTTGTTTGTAAATGCTGCATGTTCGACGGAATCAAGATAAGGGGAAACTCCCGGATGTCGCCGGTCTTTCTTTAATAGAATAAGTTGGGATGTAACTGATCTTTCATTTTGATTCGCAAACTTTTCATCCACCGCAGGAGGCGCGGACTGTCCCGATGACTTTCGAGGGCATGCGTGAAAAATGGGGAGACAAATGAAGAAACCCGTCTTTGTCGTTCCCTTGGGATCGAGATCACTGAATAGAAAGTCAAGACTTGCGCTCGTAAATCAAACCAGAACGATCCAATCTTGACGGGCACGATACACCTCCCCGCATGGAAAAGTTCGTCGTGAAAATAGTCAAATACGTTTCGTTGTCGATGTGTCCATTCTCGGTAACTTTAATTCCGCGAAACTAATCACCCTTTAATGTCCTTCGTAGGGGCGACCGTCAGGTTCACATCACGGGACAGATCGAAAGTCTTGGGACTCCAGTTATCCGTCTCGTTGAACTGTGATCGACCATTCTTCGTAATCTGGCTAAGCAGCTGCTACACCGATCACGAATTGTCGCGTAAAGGGCAGGAACTATACTTGCTCTATTAGAAGCTGAATGATGTCATCTTCCATGACGCGACCTGACGAAAGGATGTCCCCTTTGTCACTCAATAGGATGGGTAACGCAAAGAGAGCACAACAATATACTGATTTTCAACATCTGGGGACTCATATTAAGTCTTCCAATTCGGTGTCATAACGATTACATGTTGTCATTTAAAATATTTTGACTACGTTCGTCCAAACAGCTCTCTTTGAAGGTCCATACTTGCCAGCTATTTACCTAATAAGACTCTCTCGATCGAGAGCGGTTGTGTTTATTATCGAACAATCAAACCTTTCTCATCGCTATTAATTATCGTTATTACTAGTATAACTAGTAGTGGTATTGATATTATCTTCTTCTTCTTTTCGTAATTTCGAAGATAACTAGCAGCATAAATTTAGATGTGAATGGCGGGGTTTTGATCGGATCGGGAGGTCGATCTTCTAGCTATGAAACGCGACCCTAATCACCGCACAAAGTCGGTCAAAGAAATCATCCTCCGATGAGTTGTTGTTCTTAAATGCATTTTTAAGGTCATTTTCCGATGCTCTATTTCTGGAAGCCAACGTTTAGCACACGCCCGTGGACTGAAGAAATGCATAAATGAGTGGACTTTGGGGGGGGAACTTCTGAGAAGTGCAGAAGCCTCCCCGGTCAAAAACGTCGGCGGACACGCGAGAAACAAGTGTCCCACGTCTAGAATGACTTTGGAAAAATTGGTCGTTCGTAGATTTATGGAAGATTTAATATATGATAAATATTCGTGCTCGAGATTGAGGTCGTGCACTAATCTGAATTGATCACTTCGAGCATAGGTTTAAATGATTTTATTGATTGATGATCGATTATGGTCGATCTCGAACCTATCGGTAGTGCCGAGCAAGCTCGAACCTGGAAAAAGGCAAGTGAGATTTCACCTTGATCAAGTATCAATCCTTGCACAACAATCAGATATATATACGAAGACATTAGAGTTGAAGTTTCAAGCTCGAGGTCGAGATCATGCGCCGATTTGAATCGGTCGATTCGAGCTTAGGTTTGAAATTGAATTTACTCATTGATAACCGATTTGCTTCAAGCTCAAATTTATCGATAGTGCCGAGAAAGCTCGAACCTGGAAAAGAGTCGGCCGGGATTGAGCTCGATCAAGTATCGGTCCTTGTATGACCAAAAAAAAAAAAGTATCGGTCCTTGCACAATTCAGCCATAGTTAGGCCCGACCCGAGTAGTAAAGTAGAGGGCCTAGAGGCTATGACCCTTTGGGCCAAACTCGTACCATGACATTAGACTCTTGACCATAGAATTTGGAGCGTTCGGTATATGTTGGGCTCTCTTAAGAGTTGGCTTTATACTATTCTATGGACAAAGCCTCTGAGGGTAATGGGCCTAGTTCACACGCCTTTTCATTATCTTAACTTTTTTTTTCCCCCAAGGCTAATTCCTCAAATTAACTTTTTTATCGTAAAAAATCTCGAACCAGTACACTCATGCCATGTTTACCCTAAATCGGTATACTCGTGCCACAAAAATCCCAATCCGATACGCCCGTATCGTATTTATTCAACATTGCGGTACCCTAAAATGGTAAACTCATTCCGCATTAGTCCTAAATTGAGGTAAATCTGGTATTTTTTTTTTTTTGGGTAAATGTGGTACAAACAGCCTAGTTTGGGACCTTGATGTAAAAATTAATTTGGAGCAAATGTAGGACGGGTGTACTTGCTCGAGAGTTTTTGTGACACAAAAATTAATTTGGGTAAAATGCTGCACATGTGTACCGATATGAGATTTTTGGTTATATTAACCTTTTTTTTTAATTATAAAGCTTAATTATCTAGCTCTTCATTTTCTTCTCTTTTTTTTTCCTTTTTGTAGATGGGGACACCACCGTGTAACAAAATGCCACATCCCTTACTCTAATCAATTTACGGATTTCTCCACCTCTCTCGCTTTGCAAGAACATAAAAAGCTTAGTTAAGTAAATTGAATTTACTGGGCAAACATAATTTAATCTACCTAATAATCTCTTAAAAGACATACAAGTCGAATGAAACAATTAATGAATCCCGTGCATATAATGGAGCATCGCATCCCTACCGTGCGATTCAACGAACAAAATTTAAAGGTACGATGGCCGGGCGGATACGAGCAAGGTAGGTCGATAAAGTGAGGCCGACCATATTCATATCCACCATGTCCCGTATATGGGTATGAAAAGTTGCACCGGCCCCATTTTGAGTGTTCATTTTGATATACCTACTCCACCACTGCCAAAATATATAAATCTATATAATAAAAAGCAACTCGTTTAGTTTTTGAAAAAAAAATCATGTGTATTTGTTTCATGAAAAACGTAAATCTTAAAATATATTTTTTGAAAAAGAATTACTTATATCACTTACAAAAAATTTTATCTTAAGCCGTCTCGACCGGGAAGGATATTGAAAAGATGATTGAATTTATGTGTACTTTGGAATGGCAACATATAAATCATATCGATATTATTTTTACCAATAAAAATATGGCACGTATTTTCTGGTTGTCCGACTCGTCACTCGGACAGCCAAAACATTCCGAGGATAAAATCATACGGATGAGACTAATTTTAAAGAGTCCATCTGAAAAAAACTGATTATTTTGAACAATTTAAAGGAAAAATAGACAAATGATTTTCAATTTCAATCAAAATTATAAGATGCACGCGACATTAGTTTCGTTTTCTAAAGAGCGAAGATCACTTTGGCCAACAAAAAAAAAACGGACAGAGGGCTCTCCAGAAGAATCCCGTCCGGCGGAAGCCAAACGCCGTTCGTTTGCTCTCGCTTGACGACTCGCCGGTGAAGCCCAGTTCGTCCGAACGAGCAAACAGTCTCCTCCTCCTCCTCCTCCTCCTTCTAAGCAGTCGCCGCCGCCGCAGTCGAGATGGTGAACTTTTCTCGGGATAATTTCGTCGAACACTTGCCTTGCGTTCATTCCTTCCTCCACACTTATACCTATCTTTGTTTCCTCGCAGTCTGTCACTCTGCACACGAATCTCGGTGACATCAAGTGCGAGATCTTCTGCGACGAGGTCCCCAAAGCTTCCGAGGTCAGTGTCTTTCATTCCCTGTTGTCGTCTCCGTGTTTCTTTTCGTTATGCAAAGGAGTAGATGGTTCCCGGTGAAAACTCCGATGGAGGGCTAAATGGTGGTTTATGTGCTCTTTTTGGAGTTCATCAGGCGCTGTGTGTGTGGATGTTTCGAATTTTCGGTCACCCGTACCGGTCGAGCATGCAAGTTTTAGGCTTGCTGGGAAATATATGATGATGGTTTCGATATAAGCAAGTAGAGCTTGACTTTAAGATTAAAATTTGCTATGTTCTATTGGAGATATTGGGACGTGAGCTGAGGTTATTGTGTGCAAGGAAGCTTGGATGATGGTCTGGATGGGAGGAGTTTGATTTTGTTGTGGTGCTTTTTCGTGATTGCTGACATTTTTTCTTTCAATATTTTAAATTTCTCCTTTTTTTCTATTTTATTGCCTGAGAGTGAGTTAAAAAGTCTGAAATTTGTCATTCAAATCTTTGAGCAGTTTCTGTGTAACTATTCTTTTGAAGGCTTCTGCTCATTCTCATGATTTTCCAGCATTTTATAGAATAAATGGATTGGACTTCAGTCTGTTGTTGCATAGACAAAAGGTGGTCTCAGTTCTTCCGCTCTGTTGTTGCATTTACTGATATTGAGTTGTATAAGTGTGCAACAAACATGTATTGAAATCTATAGATACATAGCTCTCATGTCTTTTGGGATTTGCACATTCTGTTTCTAAGCAGGCTAAAAAGTGAGGTGGTGCGTAACTTGATGGTATGTATAATAAAAAAAGTTCAGCCACACTGAACCATGTTCCTCTGTCTTTTCATCATCTGCATATTTTATTTGGCTCCAGACTCTGATCTTACAAAGTAGTTATATTTGAAACATGGACTGTGGTTCTGCTAATTCAGTACTGGTTGTACATATGGGACATAACGAGGGTCACAACCTTATGATATCCACATTAATGATGTTTTTATAATGTCTACTTCTCAAATCTAAAAGCTTCAGCCTGAAGGTGCACATTTTTTTCCCCATCTATAAATCTGTTCCCACCAAATTTGGATACTGCAGTTGATTAGTGTTGCAATGTGAATTTCTTGTTAATGCCTATCATCTTAATTCTCCCTATCTGGCTAAAGCTGAGAGAATAATACTGATCTAAAGAGAAAAATGGCAAGAATGCTTAATAATTGTACTTTTGCCTCTTAACTCTTGGCTTTTGATTTATTGACTGAGATTGACACATGCTATAGCCATTATTATCTCGAAAAAAATAATTCAGCTAATTATATTCCAGAGTTGAGGAAACAAATAATCAAGGTGAAGTTTACATCTTTGAGATGATAGGTTGATTCAGGGTTTCTGAGGGAGGAAAAGTTATGTTCAAATCTACTGTATTGACTATTGAGCAGTATTACTACATGAATACTCAGTGCCTTCTAGTTTCTTTGTCTCAGTTTGCACTTTCAATATTCTGTTAAGAAAAAGGAAGTGCTTGCTTGCAGAACTTTTTGGCACTGTGTGCCAGCGGTTATTATGACGGCACCATATTTCACCGAAATATCAAGGGCTTTATGATTCAAGGTGGTGACCCAACTGGAACAGGCAAAGGTGGAACAAGTATCTGGGGCAAAAAATTTAATGATGAAATAAGAGAGTCTCTCAAGGTACATTTATGTCTGTAATCTTTTACTGGAAGCATTCATACAACGGCCTTTGCATTGCCTCTTTTCTTCTGTTACCGTTCATTTTGAGGAATTATGGTCTACCGATCTGGAGATTAAGTTGCCTCTCATTCATCTTGGAATAGGTTATTCCTCCAGTTAGAGAGTGAATGGACTGTTTTGTTCAATTTGAAAGTAGCAGTAGTGCCTTGGATCTTAATGACCAAACTTTTTTTTTTCTTTTGGATTGGTCCTTAGGCAACCACCTATTGTTTAGTGAAACTGTCCTCTGCAGTGAAATCATGCTCCCTCCCCTCTACATTGCTAGTCAAGAAACATCTTGATTATAAACAATCATCAAATAATGTGTAATGTGAAAGTAAAACCAATTTCCATATTTTCCTCATGAGTTTGACTCTATGAATGAAGAAACCCTGAACAAGGCCTTTTATCCCTGTATGATTAACTGACAATTATTATTTTTGTCTTAGGTTTATCTACTTATCCCTCATCGTTCTAATTCAATTAAAGTCTTCTTTTTTTCCAGCACAATGCAAGGGGAATACTCTCAATGGCTAATAGCGGGCCTAACACCAATGGAAGTCAATTTTTCATCACTTACGCAAAGCAGCCACATCTAAATGGACTATACACCATCTTTGGCAGAGTGATTCACGGGTTTGAGGTCCTAGATATCATGGAAAAGGTATATGGGCTGCTTGACAGTATTATTTATTGTTGAATCCCTGGAAGATGATTTAATGCAAGTACTAAGCACGGTTTTGCAAATAAGGTGTTTTTCTGGCGCCCCGGGTATGGTATGTCGGGCTAAAACGTTTTCATCTCCACTACTTATTAAAGAGAAACCGTCATGCCGTTTTCGTCCTAAAAGAATTTTTTTCCGGACTGTTTTTATCCATGCTTCCTCCGGCAGGGACGCTGAAGTGTGTTTCTTTTATTTTGGTTTGGCAGACTCAAACAGGGCCAGGGGACAGACCTCTTGCTGAGATCAGACTCAATCGCGTCACAATTCATGCAAATCCTCTTGCTGGATAGCCCTTGCTGACGGGTTCTTTAATCTTTGCTCCTATTTTTGTTTACTAGGATGAGTCTAGGACTATAACAGTTTCGCTTCAGCTTAGGGATATCTGTATGCTTGATTGATAAATGTTGAAGATGGTACTGGTAATACTCAGGTACATTTGATCTACTTCCAAACCATGTATTGGAGAATTCCAAATACAAAAGATCTAAAGATGCTTGCTGATATGCACCGACGGCTCATCTGTATATGAACTCTCGTTTGTCTCGGTGTTCGGTCATTGCTGAGTAATTTGGAATCTTATCCGCCCTAATCAAAAATTGGATATCACAAGGCTTTTGGAGTTTTCTCAAATGGGATAATCCTTGGCACATTTGAAATTCACTTTAATGTAACGATGAATGTGAGCTGGGCTAACATATGCGAGACATGCTCGTGTTCGCGATGCGTGTGGATTTCTCATTTGTGAACCAGGATTGATAGAAGTCATGTCACGCGGGACTTGAAATTTTAAAAACAAAGACCCTGAGAAAAGAGCCTATGTAGAGTCGAAAAAATTATCTCTTTTTACAATAAACATCAAATATGAGAAGATATTACTCGATCATATTCAAAATGAGTGCTTGTGAATACCAAAACACCTAATTTGTAAGTACCTTCACTTTATTTGACCAAAAACAAAGTGCCTTGACTTTTTTTCATATCGATTCAGAAAGTGATGTGTATGACAGCCTCTTATTGAACTTAGAATATTTTGGGTATGTTCAAATGTTCATTTATGTTTTTATGTATTAGTTTGTTTGTTTCGTGAAAAATAAAAAATTTTAATTTTTGTAAATGATCGCTTATATCATTTGACATAATTAATTAATAAGAATCGTATTTATTGTCGATGATAATTTATGTTTGAATTTGGTAAAAATATTTTAATTTTTAAGTGATACAAAAAATAATTTTTTAAATGTTTTCGAAATTCAATTTCTTTTTCGCCGATAACCAAGCATTTGCTCTTTCGCCAAAATTTCTCGGCACCCCGTTAGTTCTGTTGGTGCGTCACCCGCGCTCTTTCCACTTCCTTCGCTTCCTCAGTCGAACTCCCTGTCTGGCGGGGCGAATCAATTAGGGTTTCTCCGCGCCACCTCGATTCCAATGGCGATCGAAGAAGAGAAGCAACCGGAGGCGTCGCCATTGGCTGTGAAGACGACGGCGAGCCCTGGGGAGAATGTGTCGCAGAGCAACTCCTGCGATCCTCCTCCTCCGAAGCGCGGCGAGGAGGAGCCGAGCAAGCCGCAGAGCCCGTCGGAGTTCATGGTGGAAGTCGCCGCCAAATTGGCCTCGCAGCCTCTGAACAACAACGACCCTCAAGTCTGGGGCGTGCTTACTGCCATTTCAAATAACGCGCGCAAAAGAAACCAGGTATGTTGTTTCATTGTCCCGTTCTGGATAATTGTGAGGTCGATCGACTGAATTCTGTCTGTGGGTGGTTAAAAGGTAGTACATTGCTTTCAGATATGGGGAATCATTACGGCTTTTGCTCGTAATTCGAGTTTGCAGTGGAAGTGAGTCCTTGTTTCTGTTCAAGTTTTGAATTTGATCAACCCAATGCTTGAGTTTCCAGGAAGTGAATTGCTTTGTGCGTTCCTTAGTAGTGGAAAATGAAAATAACTGAAACTGAGTAAGAAATATCTTAGAAATAACTTGGCTGACTGTTCATCGTCCAGGTTTCTGGTTTTTCAGGAGTGAAGTTTGTCAATTAATTAGTGTGACTGTAGTGAGATTTTTTGTCTAGATGTGCCCACATTTCGCTTCCTGGAGCCTTTGAGATTTCTTGTTGCAGTTATTTGTGTTGGCACGTCCCATGATTGAATGTTCTGAAGCAAGACGATGGTTTTGAGTTGTTTTATTGCTTGGCTATGATGTTATTTGACATAGAGAAGCAGATGGAGTTTATGAGAAACATATTAGTTGAAGTTGTTCCTTTGGAAATGTCCAAATATCTTCATGATCACTGAGTAGCTGATGTGCAAGGCAACATTTTTCGTTCTTTTGATACATTGGCATCCATTAATATTTTTATCCCCTGTACAAAGAAAGAATTTGAGCTTGTAGTGATATTTTTTATAAATATCATATTACCTTGTTCCTTTCATTAATAAAGTTAACCTAGGTTGTACTCTTTGAAGTTTTGTTCCAAAAAATGGTAGTTCCCTAGCTGCAAATTTGTTGTCCAGTGTCAACTTTGAGATGATGATGAACAAACACAGCTCTTAAGGTAAAGTGATTCAAACAATTATAATAGGAAGACCGTATGAGGAAAAAGTTCTGGAAGAGAACTGTTTGAATTTGCTGCTCTAAACTGTACCCTGTAGTATAGATCAAGAGCCATTCCTTTCAACTGTTGAAGCGAAAACTATTTATCTGACTTGTCTGCCAATATAATAACATCATTTATTCTTAAGCAATATGGAAAAATTTCTGTGTATTTGAAATGGCCTTAATTGTGCATGTGATATATGTTTAAACATTTGAGGTTTTCCCTGTGTGCATTAAATAAAAGTCAAATCTCGAATGCTAAAAACAATATTATAAAAGTAAAAGTCATTGCATACAGACCTTTAATGCTTGTTTAAAGGCGAATTTTGATAGTTATTTGACAGGGAGAGTGTGAACAGGTCCTTTTAACTTCGGTTTTTGCAGTTTTAGGAGTTAAATTGAGTTACCTCAAGAATGGTGCAATTCAACTTTGGGCTTGGGAAGGTGCCATTGATTTGCGTGTTGGGAGCATGCAAGTGTATAAGGTTTTCTTGTATGTCTTGGTTAAGAGCATGTAAGGGGATAAGGTTTTCTGATGCAAAGACAAGAAATATGAAAAAGCCTTTTTGGCTGCTAAACTAAACAGGGCCGTAATGTCATATCACTGATCAACTTGGGGCTGGAAGTAAGAGTTGTGTGTTTATTAGAGCTCCTCCCGGAGATGTGAAGATAATCAAAATAAGATGACATGAGGAACTTTCTGACTTAAAGTTAGACAGTCAGACCAAAAATAAAAATTTGGATTGTACGACGAATACCATTTTAAGCTGCCTGAACTTCTCATTATACATTTTGTCCTGTATTCAAACTTGGGGATGAGAATCAGTTGAAGCAGTCATTTGAACTCCTACCATATCCACATGCTCCATTTACATGGTATTGCTTTGTCATTTGCTTTTGTTGTGTATTGTATCTGGTAGTCTGTGTCTTTTTATTATTAAAATTTCAATGTTGTTGCCTCGTGGTCTAAATATTTCAGTTAGACATTCGTCCAACCGATGAACGTCAGCACAGCACTTTTTTTTAGTGGTGTTTCTTGATGCTAGTGAGCCTAACATGGTAGAGATTTGAATTTAGGGCTCAAATATGCTTCTTACGGCAGATGCGCACAAAATCGGTAGAATGGTGGTGGATTCACAATTTCGGATTGACTCCTTAGCAGTTAGTGGGAACCATTGCATTATGTACAAGAAGACAATCGCTACTGACGCTTTGGAAACTTATAAGGGCCAGACATCAGTTTTCTTGAAAGATACTAGGTATTGCCTCTCACCACTTTTGTATTTCTTGTCTTGCACTTTTTTCTCCTTTTGTATTTCACCTTCCTTCCTTACTGATGGATGCATTGAGCCTTGTTCAGCACTAATGGGACATACGTTAACTGGACAAAGTTGAAGAAAAGTGGTCCGGAAGTCAACATCAGTCATGGAGACATCATATCATTTGCTGCTCCTCCTCATCTAGGTATTACATGTGATGCATGCTCAAGTGTTGTTTCCACCCTTTTAATTGCCTGCCTAGTGAGCAATTGTTGTTTTTAGTTGGGAGATTTGATTTTAATGGTAAAACTTAGAAGGGTGCCCGACCTGAACATCTTGCTTCAAAATGGGGCTTGCATAAATGTGGTTTTAGTTGGAACATATACTATTTTGAAGGGAGAGGATTGTGAGGGCTTTTAACAGTTATGAGTCCAATCTCTTCAATGTATAGAATAAATGGTTACAGGTTTTTGAGATACCCAAAAATCACTTTTCGGTATGGATAGGTCGTTAGACTTTGAAGACTCTTTGTAATTTTGTGAATGGGAGCCTAGGGGCAATACCCCCATGGCACTTTTAAAAAAGAATGTGGGTTGCTAACCCTAAAGAATTGGCTTCTTTTTTGTCCTTTTTCCATTAATTCTTTGAAAATAAGAACCCAAGCGAAGAGTTTTTCAATGAATGAACTGCCATCCAAGTTACTGAGTGTTTTTGCTGCCAAGTGAGATCATGGTTGGATATCTTATTAATCCATCTTTATTGCAGAAGCTGCGTATGCATTTGTATTTCGAGAAGTCACCAAGTGCACTTCAACCATGGCTGGGGAATCTGCTAAAAGGAAAGGAGGTATATCATGACATTGGGTACACTACATACGTTATATGGGCCCTTCTTCTCTTCTTATGGGCAAGTGTAACTAGATTTATTTAACCGGGAATGCCCTAATACAATGAACAAATTATAAGGATATCCTTGTTTTCATGGTTGTGTCTTCTAATGGTTGATTTATCTGTGGATTTTCTTCATCAATGCCAGTCATTTAGGGCCTGCATGACAACAATTTTAATTCTACGATTCTGTTTCCCGGAACAAAAAAGGATGAGAAACATGTTTTATAACATAAATGATTCTGATTCTGATTCTGATTCTATTTCCGGGAACAGTTTTGCAGCAAAAACAAGAATTAAAAAAAAAGTTGATTCTGAAAAAAAAGAATTGCTTTTCAGAAAGACAAAACAATACGAAGTCCCACATCTCTCACTTTTCCCTTTTAGTTCTCTCATCACTTTCTCTCTACCTAAAATAGAAATTTTGTGCTGTTACCAAACACGTTTTGATTCTCTAAAACTCATCCAAGAAACAGAATCAGAAAAAATTAATTCTAATTAGAATCAATTTTTTTTTATTAGAATTGCTGCCATGCATGCCCTTATTCCCCCCTTTGTTGCATGAAACTTTACTCAGATCATGATCATGGAAATTATTATCTGCTGGATGATGCCAATGGAGCTTGCTAAGCATAAAATCCGAAGAGTGGTAGCAAGGACAGGGTTCAAAAATTGGCTAATAGTAGGCAATAGAAAAGTACTGTGGTTCTAGATCAGAGACCTTTGCGTGTGATTATGCCTCTTGTTCTTCCATAACAAAAAATTGTGCTGTCTTGCATGTTGAGCATGATTTTTTTTTTGTCGAAATGTTGAGCATGATTTAAGCAGCAAAAGAACTGTCAATATTGATAGCATTTCAATCTTGAAACGTTGTGGCATGATAAATTTTGTTGGAAATTTCTGTGCTCATGGCTCTGAACTTTGCAGAGGAAATTGGTCCTGAAATCAAGAGACTTAAAGGCATTGGCATTGGTTCTTTAGAAGGTCCAATATCCCTTGATGATTTTCGAAGCCTGCAGCGGTCGAATGCAGTATGTTCATTTGCTTGCATAATTGTAATGTCTGAAATGGCTAATATTTGATATATGTCTCTTAAAACTCCTGAAGATAATTGATCTACCTTGGAACTGGCTATCCATAGGAATTGAGGAGGCAACTGGAAGATCAGGTCCGTCGAATTGATGCATTGCAGGATGAGAATCGTGCATCCGTGGAGCGTCATGAAAATGTATGCTCGTCCTTTAAGTTGACCTCTTTTCGGCTTTTTTACCGCAGTTGAGTTTTCATTGGCTCGTAGGTTGTGACATGAAAATTTTCAAATTCTTGATCTAGATTTGACAAGTTCCTTAAGTACAGGTAGCTTTTTTGTCTACTTGTTGCTATATTTTACTTCTCTGCTTTAATTGGCATGATAACTAAAATTTGATGATGTAGGAAATGAAGGATGTGAAAGTATCAATTTCAAGGTCCTACCTCGAACAGGTTAAAGAGTTGCAAGATATGGTTGAGACAAAGCAGAAGGAGCTTCTGGACATGCACAAGTCATCGGCTGAACAAAAACATGTGATTGAAGATCTTAATGAAAGGCTGAGTGCTTCTATGCAATCATGTGCTGAAGCAAATGAGATTATGGATAGGTAAGTCACTAATGCGCAAATTTCTTGTCCTTCACTAACTTGCCAGAATTATTACCCCTTGCTATCCTGAATCAGCCTTCCATAGATTCTTTTCACTGGAATAGATGTGGTAAGAGGATTACGTGTATACTTTGGATTTATAGCTGTCCAGTCAGTGGGAATTGCATTTGATTTATGTCTTCCTTTTTTTGTATGCAAGTGTTTGGGTAGTGTTTCATGGTGTAGTTTCTAATTTCTTTCTTGCTTTCTCCTCCTCTTATAATCCTTTTTAAAGAGGTTCCATTACTCCCTTGGTATGGGTGGCTTTGGTGGCTTTTCTTATCGCCTAACTTCTGCAGATCGATGACAAATGTGTAACCATGCACAATAATTCTTTGTGTGGTGTGGCATGGAATTGTTTTTGTTGTTTGATCTGCATAAGTAGACCTAGAGAAGGTGATAGTGGCTTGCATACTTGCTTTCAGTCAAAAGGCATCCATATCTAAACTTAAAGAACAGTTGGTGGAAGAGCGCGATCAAAGAAGAGAAGAACGTGAAAAGGCTGCAGCAGATCTGAAAGCTGCTGTGCAAAGAGCTCATGCAGAGGCTCTGGAGGAGCTAAGGCGGTTTTCAGATGCTGCCTCAAAACGAGAGCAAGAGCAGCGAGAATTAATAAATAAGCTTCAGGTTTGAAAGACTAAGTTATGCACTTTAAGTTTGTGATTTTTATCTGGGAAAAATATGAGAGAGACCATAAGCATCTGATTGAAAATCTGGTATTGGATCCTCAGGAATCAGAGAGAGAAAGGTGCTCATTACTGGATACTTTGAGGATCAAATTGGTACTTCTGCATTAGCTTTTTCCTAGGTTCATTTGATTCATTATTTTTTCGGTGTTGGATGGGAATTTAGATGATTGATCAGAAGAAGTGCTAATGAAGATTTGCCACAGGAGGATACGAGGCAAAACTTGGTCATCTCTGACAATAAAGTACGGCAGTTAGAAGCTCAACTTTGTGAAGAACAGGAAGCCTGTGCAGATAAAAGAAAAGTAAAATTTTTTAGTGTATACCACAGATGATCTTCTACTTCTAATTTGTTGGTGCGCCCTTATGCAAGTTTCAACACATCTAATTTTTCTTGCCTTACTGCCACATGTTGGGACAGAGAGTAGAAGAACTCGAACTTGAGCTCAGAACATTGAGAAAAGAGCTTGAAAGTGAGAAGGTATGAAGTTTGACTCTTTAATGTTCCCTCGTTACTATCTTGCCAATGAGTGGGAATGGCCAATTTCTCTTGTAACATAGTCCATTATCTCTTGGGCTTGTGCCTTTATGAACACCCTTGTACAACAGTTTGCAAGGCTTTAATTGAGGGCCAGGTAGAACATAAGAAAACAATAACCAAACGAGTTTTCTTGCAAGCATAGTTATGCATATTTTCTCATTTTATCAACATCTGAAGACAACTAGTAGTTTGGCAAACTCTTCTTCGACAATGACTGTATTTATTGTAAGCCCTCTCCTTTCATTGGGGAGTTGGACTGCTCTTTCAGTGTGGGTTGTAACTGCTGTCTCCCCTGAAAAGGCACTAAAAGAGTTGCACCTAAGTTTGTGCTTCTAATATCTGATCTAGGGGAGATTATTAGGGAACAAGCTTTTTCCTTAAAGTGTTAGAATTAGTCAACCGGCAGCAAAAGGATTCACTCATGTTTGTTTTTGTAGCTGCCAGCATGCTTGCCTTCAAGTGATCTTTGGCTGAGAATAGATGGCACCTACAATATCTTGCCAGATTTTTTAATCTGAAAAGAAGCCAATATGTCTAAATGTGGACTGATGTCTTTTGTTTATTTGAGTTTTCTCGTTAAGTTGTTTGGAAATTGACTACATCATCCTCATGTTAGATGGTTTGAGGGAATACTGGTAGTCACGTAATTTTCTACTCCATCTTGTTTATTTGCTTTCTTGTTCTTATCAAAATGTTCATGTTGAATTGGTAATTTGTGAATTAATCACCTTTAAGTGCATCTGAGCTGAGGCATTCCTTGGTCTTGGTAGCAGGCTGCTCGAGAAGAAGCATGGGCAAAGGTTTCAAAACTTGAGCTTGAGATTAGTGCTGCAATCCGTGATCTTGATTTTGAGAGAAGACGGCTGAAAGGCGCCCGGGAAAGAGTGATGCTGCGGTGAGATGTTCAAATTCATTGACATTCTGCAGTAATTGACAATTGCCACTGTAATCTGTGCGTATTGCTTTTAAGCTTATCCTGCTGCTTCATGATTTTTTGGGAGTTCATTGGTCATGCAGGGAGACTCAGTTACGGGCATTTTATTCCAAGACTGAAGAAGTTATGGTATTATTCTCGAAGCAGCAGGAAGAATTGAAATCGATGCAGAGGACCCTGGAGGATGAGGAGAATTACGAAAACACTTCACTTGATGCTGACCTCAATGTAGCTTATGGGAACATTGATTGTATCATGGACAGAAGGAAAGAGGAGAATAGCAATCGCAGTAATAACAATGCCAAGGAAAATTCAGCTACCTCAGAGCAGAGATGCAACAGAATTCATGTTGTGGCATCTACAGACGAAGCCAGTGTCACTGAGAAACATGAATGTGATATCAGAAGCCAAGAAGACGCTCAAAATACACAAGAGGCTGATTTCACCAGTGCTGGTCAGAGCATTAAAGGTGGATTTGGTTCTGAGATCGATGGTGTTGGAACGGAACCAGTTATGGAGGGAGATCCTGTTGACACTGAGCGAGTTCTCGAGACTGAGAGCCCTGGAATTGATGGTGGGCAAAATATTGATCTGAATAGAGTTAGTACTTTCGCTGGGGACACAATGCAACTTGATGATGGATCCAATGTGCAAGAGACTGCTGATCAAGCTCAAGCCCTTTCTCAGGAAGAGGAAACTCTACAGCAGTTCAAATCGAACAATGCTCCACAAACCTTAAAAGCTACGCAAGATACTGAAGCAGAAACTCTGGGCACGATCAAGACGGCAGACCTCTTAGCTTCCGAAGTTGCTGGGAGTTGGGCTTGCAGCACTGCTCCTTCTGTCATTGGAGAGAATGAATCTCCTAGAAGTAGAGGTGAGAATGAGGTTGGTGCAACACCTTTACCCGATTCCAATGGCTTTGTTGCCGAGAGTCAAAGTACTCCATCATCCGATGCAGCTGTGGCTAGACTTAATCAAGAACGACGTGCTTTGACAGAGATGATTGGGATTGTTGCCCCTGATCTGAAGGAGAAGTTTGCTGGTGCAATGAGTAACGATCACTGTGAAGGGAGAGAAGACCGGGGATCTGTTTCAGACTCTGATACCGAGGATTACACTGAGAGTGATCATGCTAATGGCAGTGCCCGACTCCAGTCGAGTTCAGATACGGAGACTGAAAAGAGCAATCGAGTTGACCAGGGCCGAAATTTGGGTGATCCGATGGATGAAGATACCCAAGAAGACTCGGTTGGCTAGAAATTATGTATGTGGTAGCTGAACCAGCTCTTTTGGATATTTCACACTGGAAGGATCGACATTCTTCCCTCTCTTCTCCTTTTCCTCCGGAATCACATTCTCATCCTTTTGTAAATAACTAAATTGTATATATAGTTTGTAATTTGCTCGTCATTTCCTGTGGGATCCTTCTATTCATAGTGTTTGTGCTACAAAGTTGGAAGATCATATATGAAAAAGAAGGGTGTGATCCTTTCGAACAAAGGGTTTGCAGTTCATTGCAGGAGCTTCGCATTTCGATTGAGATGGTCGGTACTTCAGACTATCTTCTGATTTCCTCGCGAATCAAGAAAACCTAAGCTTGTGGATTCTTCAGGTTCTCCTGGTGACATTAGGCTTAAGCGGGTGTCTATGTTTTCTTAGCTATGTTTCTTTATCCAAGTGAAACTCGCATTCATGTGATTCAAAATGCTTCTGTCGATTGGCATGAGAACAACTTGAAGTAGCCTCTCTAGTTGTACTTGGTTTTTTGTTGGATTGCCTATTTAGTCGCCAGTACGTTCGAGCAATCTCTCATGGTTCTCATTAGTAACGCATCTCAGTACTTAGGCAATTTTCTGTGTCCCCTTTTCTCCTCCTAGTTCATGTTGTATTCCGCAAAACATTTCGCAGACGGCCTAGATAGTATCTATAGAATGTTCTTCGCCGGAGAAGAGAGAGAACGCACGTCATGTAAATATCTATGCTTATAATGCTTCTTAGTTTCAAAGTGATGCACCTTGATTCTTGTTCCAGCTAATTTCGTTAGTGAACATGGTAAATCTGAGGAAGCAAAATGAAACATGATGTCTTTTTGGATGAAGATGACCAATGTCAATACCTTCCCACCAAGATGAAGTCATTGTCGTCAAGCACCTGAACTTCTCTTTCTCCCACGAAATGCTCTCTTCCAATGTCCTCCACCACCCTCACAAATTCTTGCCGCTTCGATAGAGGAAGCGGCACATAAGGAAGCCTGAAAACCGGCCAGACCACCCCAAGTTGAGCCAGAGCAGTGTTCAATCCAGTCAGGGCCGGCTCATGGAGGAGCCATTCGATCAAAGGCATGAGCTTCTTGTTCAGCGAAGGACTCTTCTTCCCCGCGACCAATTCCCGAATCAAGCCAGGAATCAAATTGCTAGTGACCGACATCGCTCCCGTAGCCCCCAAATCCCACCTAGCATCATGGCATTCATGATCCATCCCGCACCAAACCGTCTTCCCGTCCTCTGCATACTGCCTAACACGATCATTTCCAGCACATTCCTTTATCCCGACAAAGTTCGGACTTGCAGACAAGGTTTGGATGACACAGGGCAGAATGTCCTGACCCGTCCTGGACGGCATGTTGTATATTATCATCGGACCCATAGGCAAAACACTATTGAAGTGAGCAAGCACGCCAGGTATGGATGTTTTGCCGCAGTAAGGATTTATCTGAAGGGAAGCATGCATTCCCACAGCAAAGCCCTGCTCGGTGGCCTGCATTGCTTCACCGGTGGAGTTACTTCCGGTGTTGCCGATCACCTTGAGCGAAGCACCAAAGCGAGCGACGGTGTGTCCAATGAGCGAGATGTGCTCGTCCCAGCTCATTAAATGGCCTTCCCCAGCTGGGCCCCCGACGATGACTCCTTCCACACCTTGCGTGATCTGCATATTGATCAAGCCGTCGTAGGCTTTGAGGTCCAGTCTGCCATCCAGTAGGTACGGGGTTTTGATGCCTGTGATCAGCCGGAGCGATCTGATATCCTCGACCAGAGTCCTGGATAAGCAAAGTGACGAATCATTGCAAGGCCAACTGCTTAATGAGTGCATTTTCACCACGTGCAGCAGCGGAGCAATGCATAGAAACAAAATCAAAAACCATCTCGGCCTTGTCATGATAGAATTTGAATGATTGAATAGAACTCGATGTCAACAAGTGCATTCGCTACGGTAACAGGCATCCATAAGGAGTTGAGTCTGTAACATCTATTAGGTAGGATTTTGCAATCTGGGTCTGGCCGTGCACAGATTTTAACTATGGATCACCTGCTTTGGATTTCGTGGCTTCTCATGGTGAGGCAGAGATTATGGACCATAGTGGCCTTTCGAGGCCTCCAATTCGCATTCCTTCTGTTCCAGAATCATAGTGAGCAAACAAAGGAAATGGAGAAACAAAAAAGTCTTACATGTTCATGTAAGAAGTTGAAACAGATAGAACAGAAAGTAGCAAGAACATTCGACAAACTCTAGCTTTCTTAACAAGCTACACAGACCAGATCTTGCTTCCGATGCAGGCAAAGGTCAAAAAAAAAAAAAAAAATCATCCCGAACTCGCCGGATCCAAAAGAGGATTGCTGAGCCAACAATCATTATAGACAATTCACTCTTTTCATGAGCACTCGAGGCGAGTACTTCACTCAAGACCAAAAGAGTGTCTGCATTTCTTTGTGATTTGCCAATGAATCGTTCATCTGACTTACTACTACACTTCATCCCTAGCGCCGGAGACAATTCACGTCCTTACGTGCGCTCACACGCGCGCTTCCATAACACATACAAACAATACGGACGTACTAGTCGAAACTCGATAGTAATTATACATCGAACAAGATAATTGATTGAAATCGGTCAAGGGAAAGCACAGGGTGAAGAACCTCTCGCGACCATTGCTCGGTATTCGGAGCTCCGACGATCCTCCTTTCACGCACATGCCTTGACACTTCAACTGAGCCATCTTTAGAAGCAAAAGGCAGGAGAAAATGTTGCAATCTGTACGTGATGTGTGTCTTTATGTCTGTAGAAATCCATTACCAACCAGCTGCAGCTGCATTTTATGGCTTTGACGAATAGCTATGGAGTTGAGGTCAAAAGTGAAGCCACTGAATTGATGACATATGGAAGTGAAAGAGTCATATGGTAAAGACAATTTCGGGGAAACTTTAGCCTAAAGGTCCTAAGTTTTATTTATGAAATATGATAGGGCTCCAAATATTTCAATTGATGTAATTAAGTCGTAAATCTTGATCAAAAGAGCAATGAAATTGTGAAGTTTTCGAACTTAAGCAAATCAATTGCTTAACTTCACTTAAACATAAAATCAAGTGCTATAAAGGTGTATTGAAAACTGCATTTAAAGTTGTCATGTATGCGAAATTCAAAATGCTGCCACATCGATAATTTTATAGATATTTATTTGTCTAAATGACTTGATTACATCTTTTTTTTTTAAAAAAAGTGTTTAAGACCTGATTGTACTACTATTTAGACTGTTTATATTAAATTGGACTCCGTGTACAAAATCAGGACTTTCAGTCAACATTGGACCGAAATCGAAACAGCTTTCGGGTCTATGCAATCCTACAAATATTAAGACATTTGATTTACTAAATTGATTCAAGAAAGGATGTCGAAGTTATTACTAAGAACAGATCCGATTAAATATTAACTTCTTACTTAATGTAAATCGTGATATTTTAATTTTAAATACTTGAAACTTTCACAATATATCAATGACGACGAGAAAATTTGCATATAATTCTTTGTGAATTTTGGATAAAATTTTGAATTTTACCCAGAGTGCGAAAAACAAAAAAAAAACTTTAAACATGCAGTTTCGCGGGAGGGGGGCCCACACCTTCTCTCTTTTTTTGTTGAACTTTCTTATGCTTTAAGTGAGGTTAGGCAAATGTCACATCGAATTTTACATGATTGATTGCTTTAGACTTACCACAATTATCAAATAATTTCATGTATTAACTTCGCTTTCTAGTTCTCTCATACATGGATTTCTTTTGAAGGCTTAGGATGTGTCTAATAACCCACATTAAGAACTTCAACCCAAAAAAAAACCACATTAAGAACAGAAAATTAAACTTTGAGCATTTAAGATCATTAAGTGCATTTGATAACCTCTAATTCTTCATAGCTTTATTGATTGTTTTAACTGCACATGACTAATTTAATTAGTTAGATGATCAAGTACCTAGAAGAAATTAAAATGTTTAACAAGTACATAGTGTCAAAACCTTTCGATGCTTCTCCTTATTCCATGTTTGCTAGAAAGATAATAATATTCTTATTTAAGCGCTATGAATCATCAAACAACTTTTCGTTTCCATTTTCAATAATTGAAGCGGCCGGCGCTTCGATATCTACTACTTAAGTTTTCAGTATCTTAGTTTTCACTTTTATCAGACGACTTTCATACCAAAGGCCTCATCTATCTGTTTATTTTAGAGAAACTTTTCCAATAAGTCATAAATATATTGCACTTTTGTCAACTCAATCATAAATTTTTTCACATTGTGTCACCGTCCGACCAACTTTGGCCGAAAATTGTTAACTTAGATGATGACCATCCTACGTGACATGATTGACGCTGAAATTGACAATTTCTAATAATAATTCTATATTTTTTTGTATTATTTATTAATTTTTTCTTTCTTTCTCTTTCTTTTTTCCCCTTCTTCCTCTAGCCAGTCTCTGGCCTTGAGGACTAGCTAGAGGAGAGGGTCGGGCAAGCCACACTAGCTCTCACCTTTAGCAGGTTGTTGGCCATTGTCGAGGCCCGACGACTAGGGGTGATCGGTTCCCGATCAAGTCCGCTACCACTCAAGAACCGAAATGAATGGTCCTAAGATCGGACCGACCAATCCATCCAATTCTCGGGTGGTCAAATGGAACTAGTGGATTATTAGAAGAGGTGGGCAACACAAACTTTAATTTTAATGTATTAACTAAAATTAGGTTTACATTTAAGAAATAAAAAAAAAACTGCAGATTATTAGTTTTACATTTAAGGAATAAAAAAACAATCAATCTGGTTCCCGGTTTGGTTGGTCTATCTTGCTTGAATGGATGTAGTCCTTCCGGCCAATCTATCCAAATAATAGGTTTAGAATCGAAGTGACAAATTTTCAAAAGATTTATGACTAAATTGGCTCAATTAGAAGGTTTATGATAAAATTAAAAAATAGTCAAAATATTTAAGACTAAATTGGTACAATTGAAAGGTTAAGACTGAATTGACCGCCGTATAATAAATTTTAGGACTTTTTGGACTGTCATCCCAGGATTCTACTAAAGACAACAGCCAATAAGACAAAAACATCTCTATCGCTTCATATTCTATCACTTATATTTCCGGAAAAGTAGAAAATTATTACAAAAAAGAGGTGAGGAATTACATGAGCTAAACTATCATACACATCGAACAGGATGTTCGTTTTTTTTTTTTTTTTATTGCAGGAACTTCGCTTTGCAAATGAGATGGTTTGTCCTTCATGCCGTCTTCTGATTTCCTAAGCGAATCAGGATAACCGAAGCTTGTGGTTCTCCAGGTGACATTGCGTTTAGATCGGTGGCCATGTTTTTCTGCGGTCTTCATCCGAGCGCGACTCGCATCCATGAGCTTAAAATGCTTCTGTCAATCGTCATCGGAACAACTCGATGAAGCATGATGCCTTTCTAGTTTGAGAATCGCATGTTCATCGACATGAAGATGAAGTCGTTTAGGCACTTCGTGCATGATTAGAATTTCATTTCCCCAGTTCGAATTTGCTGATAAAAGAAGTCGGTCGCAGAGCGATCGCTCCTCCGAGACGTTACTTGTTAGACAAGTAGCATTAAGTAAGTATGGCGGACAAGAAAAAGAACAGAAACCATGTTAACAGTTGTCTGTCTAATGCTTCTTAATTTCGAAGTCATGCACCTTAATTCTTGTTCCAGCTAATTTCATCACCGAACAACATAGTAGAATCTGTGGAAGCAAAATGAAACATTATGGATGTCTGTTCGGAATGAAGATGACCGGTATCAATACCTTCCCACCGAGATGAAATCGTCATCATCGAGCGCCTGAACTTCTCTATCTCCCACAAAATGCTCCCTCCCAATGTCCTTCACCAAGCCCACGAACTCTAGCCTCTTCGATAGAGGAAGGGGCACGTAAGGGAGCCTGAAAACCGGCCGGACCACCCCGAGTTGAGCCAGAGCAGTGTTCAATCAGATCGGGTTTGGCTCGTGGAAGAGCCATTTGATCAAAGGCGCAACCCTTTCGTTCAATGCAGGATTCTTCTTCCCTGCAACCAATTCCCGCATCAAGCTGGGAATCAAATTGCTGGCGACCGACATCACTCCTGTAGCCCCGAAATCCCACCTGCCATCATGGCATTGATCGTCCATCCCACACCAAACCGTGATCCCATCCTCCGCATACTGCCTAACCCGACTGTATCCAACACATTCCTTGATGCCGACAAAGTTCGGGCTTGTAGCCAAGGTTTGGATGACACTAGGAGGTATGTCCTGACCCGTCCTCGCGGGCACGTTGTATACTATCATGGGGCCCATAGGCAGAACACTATTGAAGTGAGCAAGCAAGCCGAGTATCGATGTTTTGCCATAGTAAGGATTGATGTGAAGGGAAGCATGCATTCCCACAGCAAAGCCCCGCTCAGTGGCCTGCATTGCTTCCGCAGTGGAGTTAGTTCCTGTGTTGCCGATCACCTTGAGCGAAGCGCCAAAGCGATTGACGGTGTGTCCAATGAGAGTGATGTGCTCGTCCCAGCTCATCAAATGTCCTTCCCCGGCTGTGCCACCAATGATGACTCCTTCCACACCCTGCGCGATCTGCATATCAATCAGGCTGTCATAGGCTTCGAGGTCCAATCTGCCATCGGGTAGGTATGGGGTCTTGATAGCTGTGATCAGCCGGAGCGATCTGATATCCTCGACCAGTGTCCTGGATTTGCAAAGGAACGAATCATTGTAAGGCCAACTGCTTAATGAGTGCATTTTCACCGCTGCAGCAGCGGGCGAAGCATAGAGGCAAAATCGAAAGCCGCCCGACTTTGTCATGATAAAATTTGTAGGATAGAACAGAACTTTATTGGAACACCACTGCTCCAACCGTAACAGGCATTCACAAAGAATTATGTGACACTAAGTAGGATTTCCCAAGATGTCTGGTCGTGCACACTCATTATATAGATCACCTGTTTCGGATTTCATTGCTTCGCCCTCGGAGGCAGAGATTAAGGACATAGTCGCCTTTCGAGGCCACCAATTCACGTTCCTTCTTTTCCAGAATCGGTAGCAAGCACACAAAAAACGAAAATGGAAAACAAAGAAACATATAAAGAAGTTGAAACAGACAGAAGAGCAGTTGCAAGAACAGTTGTCAACTCTTAGCTTTCTTGACAGGCTACATAATAAACCAGATCTTATTTCCAATGCGAGTAAAGGTCGAAAAAATTCATCCTGAGCTCGCGGGTTCTCGGAAGATGCATTTCCTTAGAACTGCTGAGGGAACAATCATTATGGACAATTCAACCATTTCATGAGAACTCAATCGCGAGTACTTAACTCGAGGCCAAAAGGGTGTTTCGTGTTTCTTTGTGATTTGCCCATGAACCGTTCATCGGACCGACTGACTACTTCACTTCATCCCTAGAACCGGAAACAATTCGCGTTCTTATGTGCGCTCGCATGCAGCTTGAGAACACTTGGAAACGCACATATATATATATATATATATATACACACACACATATCCTTGTTTAGCAAAAGCATAGAATGAAGAACCTCTTGAGATCGTTGCTCGGTAACTGGAGCTCCGGTGATGAACCTCTCATGCACATGCCCTGGCACTTGAGCTGAGCCATCTTTAGAAGGCAAAAGGAAGGAGAGATTATAGTAATTTGTAGGAATGTGTGTACTTGTGTCTGTAGTTTCTCAGGAATCTATCACCAACTGCAGCTGCTCTTATGGCTTGATGGAATAGCTATGGAGTTGTAGTCAAAGTGAAGCACCTCAGATGATGCCATGGGAGAGAAATAGACGTGTGGTAAAGACAATTTTTGGGGAAACATACCCGAACGGTCCTAAGCTTTATTGGTGAAATATGATCCGGCCTAAATATTTGAATTGGCCCTATTAAGTCGTAATCCTCCGTCAAAAGAGCCATGATAAGTCGTGAAATTCTCAACTTGAGCAATTAGGCCAGTAACTTCACTTGAAAGTATAATTCAAGTCCTATATATTGAAGCTTGGTTCATACTCATCATCGATAGAGAAACACGAAATCCCGCTCTTATAGTTTGAGCCCATATTTTTCATTGATAATTTGCGCTTGGGTCCATGAATAGCTACTGCTATATATACTATTTTTCTCTTGTAATAGAAGGATGTAACGGAAATGTGCGATGTATTAATTATAATTGAATCCTCTGCTAGACGTAGCCCTAATTTAAGGGTGAATCGGGATAAAACTTTGTGTCTTGATTTCCTTTTCTCATTTTACGCTTTACTTTGTTGTGATTGTGCGCCAAATCCTAAAATTAAATATGTGTATTGAAAAAGGCAAATCGAAGTTGTTGTGTACACAAAATTCCAAATAATACCGCATAGAGAATTGTATGGGCATTATTTATCCAAAAGACTTGATTGTACTCTTTTTTTAAAAAGCTTGGGACTTGATTGTATAAATTAAAAATATTTCAATTTTATTACAATAAGTGTATAAACTTTAAAATTTTCAATGAACATATTCTTCTAAGGAAAATTGAAATAACTCCATATATTAGACTTATGGATCCGCCGAAAGGAGTCATCATGCGTCAATATCTTTAACCCACTCCATATGAGTCATTAGATCCTACCAAATTATTTGTTTGATGTATAGCTAGATCGGACCAGGTTCCTCATTTTTTGGAATCTGAAACCTGGAACCTACCATGTCACAGCTTCTATAGTCGGTTCCAGAGTACCCGAAAACCCGCCAATTTCTTTTCTTTTCTTTTCTTTTTTCTTTTTTAGTCAAGCAAAATGAGAGTGAATGTTATAACCGCTAAGGGAAAGTAGACATAAACGATTTTAGGTTCCATGTATGTTACATTTAGAACCTAAAATCAACCCATTGGAACAGGTTCATCATTTTTTGGAATCTAAAACCTAAAAATTTATTTGGCTCTAGATTATACACCCATCATCGGATGCTATAGAATATCGTAGGATCATGCGAAGACATATATCAAGAAAAATACAAAAATTATTTTAAGATATAGGATCCATGTTTCAAGTTCTAGGTAATGGAACCTAAAACCTACCCATTAGAATAAGTTCCTCGATTTTTAGAACTTAGAATATACTCTACATACCTTGGAACCTAGAACCAAATCGATTCCCATAGATTTCGATTCCAAGTTTTCGGTTCTACCTTGAAACCATGCTCACTCCTAGGAATTGTGTCCGAGTCAATATAGTGCTAGATATATTACGATGTTGAATCTACTAAATGGGCTTAAAAATGATGCCTAAATTATCACCTTCCATTTTTAACTAAGAGTGTGTCTGATTAAATTTTTACTTTCTACTTAATGTAAATCTTGCGGCGTGTGTACTTTCACTTTTTTTTTTAATCATGAATAGTTGAAATCTTCGAGATATACAAATTTTGAAATACACATTTCTTCATTTTTATAATTTTGAAAATTTGGATGCTATTTTAAATTTCGACAAGAAAGCAAAAGCGTACCTTTTTTTTTTTTTTTGGTCGAAAGCAAAAGCGTACTTTTGATATCACGAAAGTATCAATATTAATATAGGTAGAATTGATCCCAATGTTAAAAAAAATGATTATCAACGTCCAAAACTCTTGAAACATATTACAGTAGTTTTACCCCATCATGACATGGCGTCTGTGCAGGTCAAGGCGGCTGTGCTGTACAGGTCAAGGGGGCTAAAGGTCAAAGTTTTAGTGCGGACTAATTACCTTTTTTTTTTAATTTATCTTATGTCTACGTTGGTTTCGGTAGAGCGTGACACCGGAGTTTACATGATCGATTGCTTTAATCTATTAAAAATTATATTCCTCATCGTAACAATAATTTGAAGGCTTACAATGTGTTTAATAATCCCATCAAGTACAGAAAATTAAATAACCTTTAACAGAAGTTAAAATCTTTACAATTATGTATAGTCAAAACCTTTCTATAATACTCTCTAGATCACTATTCCATGTTTTTTACAAAGTTAATAAAACAAGCAAAGCATCATCAATGGCCGAATGGTAAAATAATGGCAACCATTCCCCCCTCGAGATTACAGAAGAAAAAAAATTTTGTTTTCCTCTCCACTTATGACCCACTTCTCTCTTCCCTCTTAGAAACTAGCAAGTTTCATGACTCCAAATAATTTCCTTTCTAAATTACAAATAGACTAGACACTCGATTATCGTTCATCACATCCTCTCAATCTTATCGAGAGAACGAACATGGCGGTGCACGCGCGTTATATGTAGTACCACATGTAAAATGTTCAAACTTTGGTGTCCACCCCTACTCTCTTATACCGTGATGTAGAATTTAATCCAATCTAGTACCATAATACAACCTCGTGTTCGCAAAAGGATTCGGGAGAGCAAACGTCGTTAGGACTGTCCTTGGACCTTAGTAAGCAAAGCATAATTAATCAATCAGATTAACGCGACTCATAGAATAAATTATTTTATCTCTTAAAAGGCAGCGAACTCTTAAAAGTAAGATTAGTACAAAATGCTTCATGATAATTTCTGTCCGTTCTTTAAAAATGCTTAAACCCTGTGAAAATTGAGTCAATTTCAGGAATGAAAGAGGAGAGATGGACTGTGCCATTTGTCATTTCCCTATGAAATCCACTCATCATGCATAATAAGATTTGCAGGACCTTCAGGCTGAGAAACCAACAAAATTGCTTCTCAAAACCAAATCCAAGCATTCATACAGTGTACTTTCTGATCATTCTGGAAGAATAGATGAATACAGGGAGGGGAAGATCTTGGCAACTTGTGTCAATACTGGGAGGATTCTACTGAAGAAAACTTAAAAAGCACTGCTAAAGGCAAAAACATCTCTATCTCTTCATATTCTATCACTTCTAATTCCGAAAGAATAACTATTACAGAAAGCGAGGTGAGAAATTACATGAGCAAAACTATCATACATATCAAACAAGTTCATTTTACCAGAGATCAGCAGGATCTAAGCAAGATGGGGCCTACTGATGAGCTCAGCGCTTCACTCAGAGCTACCTGGACTTCGTTCGAGCCATGTTCACAGCATATCAAGCTTGAAAATAATGGGAAAAAACGAGCCAAGTTCTTCTCGAACGAAGTTTCCCCCAAAATGCATATGGCCTGTAATGTCGCCACGATAAGAGGAGCACGAGCAGCTAATTCTCTTCGCTTCCCAGAGCCTAAAGGGATTTGCCAACGTGGCTGCTCTCCTGAAGACGACTTGGTTACGAGTCCAGAGGAGGAAGCCAAGATATAAAACTGTAAAACCTCTTGACAAAGGTCAACCAAGTGCTTCTCCACCTCAACCTCATCGTAATCTGCAGGCTTGTCCAGCATCAGATTCTGTAAGAACGTCAGGCAAATTTGGTAGGACTCATTCTCGAGACGTAACAATGGAGGGTCCTGCATTTGGGTCATTGAGGCAAATTCTTGCAACTTTGAACGCAGAGCAGCATCACTGTTGGTCTTGTGTGCATGTGATGCCACATCACGCAGGGCATCAAAGAGGACCAATATATTCTTAGCAGAAAGGTGAGGGCGGTACATGCTGTAGATCTCCATCACCGCCTGTCAGTCAATGAAGAAAACTCAGTGTTTCTCCCAAAACCAAAAACTTTGTGGAGAAGTGAATGAAAACTTTAAACCCCTAGGAAGAAAACGAAAAGGAGCGAATACCAAATGCAAGGAAAATTAGAGAACTTCCATTTGTACCATAATTATTGGGTGTAAACCATACTAAAAGTTGAATGAAAACGGAACTAAGGCGATCACGTACTTCTCCTACAGGATGACTCCCTTTTTTCGAAAGACGCAGTGCATATGCTATTGAATCCAACCTAAGGGGACTGAGAGTCGGACATTTTATTCTCATTTTGTTGAAAAATTAATGTCTCAGTTCTAGACATTCCTGGTTTCCAACAGAGACATGGCCCTAAAATCTGAAGAAGGATAAACTTCGTGTTCCTGGTCAATTCTAATAGCATGGAAAACAGAAATGCAGACGCAAATTTGGGTTCACTATCTACCCCACAAACAGACCTCACATCTTTTTGATAAGTTTATTATCATCCTTGGTTGAGAACCATGAAATGAAGAAACTACCTGGATAAGTAGAAGTTGGACAGCAGCTCTGCACTTTGCATCAGAAACAGAAGCAAAAAGATATCGAGCCCTTGCATTCTCTGGATCATCATCAGGAGTTCCAGACTCGGCCAACTCATCACTACTTTGTCTATTGATTGTGTGTTCATAGCTCCCAACTGTGGTTTCCCCGTTGAGAATATGAGAGAAATCGGGGAGTGTGGCATTAGCCGCATCTTTGAATGACAAAACCACTTCCCGCCACTTCTCATCGGAGAAGAGATCCCCGCAGTTGCTCATCAAACGGACAAAGGCAGCAATACCAATGCCAGCAAGGCTTTGGTGAGGCCGCTTAATGAAACTTACGAGAAGTGTCAGAACTTTTCTTAGTAGGGGATTCACTGTACCATAAAACTTAACAAAAAGATCCACAACTAGTTGGAGAGCCAGAGTGCATGTCTCATAGAGCCATGAATCTTGATCAAGCTCACCCATCTCACTGTCTGGCTCTTGCCCAGGTGAGTTTCCTCCAGAAGGATCAATAGCATGTCGCACATAGTCAAAAATGGGGAAGAGAACTGATTCAAATACTCTCTCCCATAGAGACAGCGAAAAATGGTGTCCATGGTTGCGTAAAGTCTCAAACAGTACTTGCAAAGCGCTCTTCCTGATTTCAGGCCTAGGATCGAAGCTGAGTTCTGATAAACCTGTTGAAGTCATATGCAAATAGCTAAAAGTCCAAACCAATTGCCCTATAAAGGGATGAATAGAAATCTCTCATGAATAAGCCAGGCATACTGTTTCATGTGGAAGGGAATGAAAAACTCTCTCAATATTTTCCTTTCCTTCTTTCTTATTTGATATAGAATTGAGGCTCAGATGCTAGAGTACCAAGGGCATGCGACCAATTACAAGGAGAAATATCCAATATCTATAGAGAAGAAAGTATGTCAAATGACTTGCCACTGTAAGACTAACAAAATAGTGGAGAGGCCCTTGGTTCTATAAAGGACCTATAGGCATGCAAACTGATCAACTTTTCCTAGTTTTTATCCCTCATATTTTTCAGTTAGTTTGGAAGGAGAAAACTTTGAAGGCCCGATTTTAGCCGTCAAACTGTGGAGACCTTTGGAAACAAAGAAAATCCTATAAAAATGACAAGCCCATAGCTCTCTTATTTTCATTAAGCATTAGGCAACAAATTTATTGAGAAGCCTTCCAAGGGTTTACGCAGCTATTCTATCCTAATTAGTTTTAAAGAGATAGCAATCCCATGGTGCCCTTAGTAAATCATTCCTGGTCAATTGGAAAATAAGTACAGCATAAGGAAGTTGTGATGCATCCTTACCAGCCAACAGTGGGAACCAGAAGTACAGGTGATCATCCTTCTCCAGGATATCTCCGTTCTCCACCTTTCCATCTTTACCCCTTCGAGGGGATGGAGCAATCGTTGCCGAGGCTTCCTTTTCTTTATTCCGTGATGAAGACCCAAGATCCCCTTCAGCAAGTTTTGTCGCACAGAATCGGAGAAAAGCAATAGCATTCAAGCTAATTTCCTTGTTGAATCTACTATTGGTGAATGCAATGAGGCAGTTGACACAGTCTGTAAAAGTGGTGGTTTCAGTCTCCGTGATGTATGGGAAATAGTCTCGTATAATTTTCTCAATTATTTCGAAAGCCAAGAGTACAATGTTTTTGTGATCATCATAAGCTGCTGTTGTGAAAACCTGGAAAAGGTTCAAGAACAGTGATAATAATCAGCATCACTTCGAGCAAAACTAACTGAGCTTCTTTTGTAATTTACAAACAGACACAGAAGTAGTATGTGTACCATGAACATGCTCTTCCATCCTGATTTAACATTAGTCACTCGAGACAAAACCATTTGTGAGACACATCTGATAATTAGCTCTCTGATTTCAACAGCACTGCTCTTACGCATGACAATGACAAAAGGTTTCATGAATTCATTCTGGAAGTTATAATTTGCCAGCTCCTCTCGATCTAAAAATTTCATTGACAATTGCCGTAAAGAATCCATGGCGAAAATTGCAATTGATAGATTTTCAGAGCAACCAATGGTTACGAAGAACTCAGACAGCACATGCCAGATGCTTGACCACACGAGTCTGATGCGGTTCATGTTATAGTGCCTGTCACAAGAGATAAACATTACATATACAGTCAAGCATTCCACATTAAGAACAAGTTTCCAATATCAAATGGGAAAGGCAAAAGGTCTGAGGAAAGTGCATACGCAATCTCTACAATCTTTGTTAGGCTGAATACACGGGGATCAGAAGCAGATCTCAATTCATCCATAGAGACCTTGCAGAGAGCCTTCACAAAGTCTATGATAGCCTCACTGTTCAATTTTTGGCTCCGTGTGAAAATCCGATTCATTTCTGAGCTTCCAACTTGCTCCAACATGTTCAAGTTGGAGACTAAACTGTTCATCTGCTCAGATGTGACTGCCCCGGAAGCATTGCCACCATCATATGAACCCCTTAACATAGAAGCAGCTGCATGTTGAATTCTTCCGGGTCCTTTCTTTTTAAGAACAGGAAGGATATTTGATTTAGCTTGTTTTGATTTGTCAGATTCATTTTGAGGAAAGGAAAAGAACGTGGCGTCTGGAGGAGCACCCTCTCCCAAAAGGTGTAGATGCTCAAACCGAGAAACACATGTCAGGACATGCTCCCAAGCTTCCTGAAGGTAATTTCCATCCTCGTCCGCAATGGTTACAATTGCCTACCATCATCCAGTACATGAAACATCAGATCCACAGTAAGGTCTTATCAAATTGGATTTTAAATTGTGAAATGTACTTTTACAGCAGTTGCATGTATCAATTGAGCATCTATGCAGAGCACACCTAGAGAGATCAGAAAACCAGAACTACGGTGCCGATTTATGGTGCTAGAGATATAAAGATTTCACTTGAGAAAAATTAACTGAAAACATGAATTAACATATTAAAATTAACGGTGACAGAATTTAGGGCCAGATAGCAACCTTAATTGCCTCAATGTTCTTCTGTTTAATATCAGCAGGTGAATGGAGGGAGGTAAACTTGGCTAATGAAGTCACAAAAGCATCTCTATGAGTCTTCATGGACATAACTGCAGTGACATGGATGGCACAGCGGAAGCCTTCAAGGCAAAGAGCTAAAACTACATCATCATCACTTTGGTCAAGTGGGACGCTGAAGGCTGCCAACATCGGAGCCCAGCATGCCTCAATCATGAATCTAAGAATCACCACATCTGTAGCTGCGTAGTAGACTGACCTACAATTTCCAACAAAAATAAATCAAAAAGAATGCCTCCATTTTCTTTCTAACATGCCACTAAAGCGGAAACATCGCATGACCAGATTTGAAATCCACAAAGCACTGTCAAATTCTATAGCTTTAGCTGGGGCATGAAGATGGTCAAATTCATTGAACTTCCTTTGCAATCGAAACAGGCATAGAAGAAATATTACGTAGAAATTGTAGAAATTCCAAGCCACTCAAATGTCGATTGCCAAGTTAGTTTAATTAATTTCTCCAAGATAATGTGATGGAAAATTTATTGGGCATATCTATGCACCATTAATGCAACATCCATTTGGGAAAAATTAACTGTTTGACAAGAGAACATGGCTGGAGTGCTAAATGGGAAAAAATAGAAAAAGTATGATTACACCATGAATTCAGACTTGCAAATTATTTGAAACAAAGGAAAAACAGTTAATCTTACTCAGACTTGCGAGCCTTTTCTTTGAATTGTTCTTGCATGCGTCTAATAAGATCATCACTGGTCTCCATGCCATTTTCTTCTCCTCGCTTGCGAATCACGATGTTTAAGATACCATCCAAACCCAGAATCCTGTTAGTGTTCGAAGACTGCTTCTGCTGAGGGGCCAGATCATCGTCTTTCATTTTGATTTCATTTCTTGATATCCGTTCAAATAGTGATCTCAGATACTCCTCAGGTAGATCCTTCCCGTCATCAATCCCACGATTATTCCTTATGAAGTCATCAGCTGACATCTGCACAGTTTAAAAGGAGACAGGAAGAGAGAAATATGAAGACCTTTCAATGATATAACACCCAATCAACTATATGAAGTGATTGTACCTTGCTTTTCACCATAGGGTTATGAGCATCAGTGTTCAGCAGTATGACAGAGTAAGCAAGAACATAGGCTGTGTCGGCACTGGTAAATGCTTTCGGGTTACACTTGCAATAACATTCTGCAAACTTCTCCATGATCCTGTCAATCTTTTGTGCTTCTCCGGGCAATCTAAATCCTCGTAGGAACACCCTTATAGCTTCATCAAATTCCATTCCTTGGAATTCAAAAGAATCAACATATGCATGCATCACTTTCAGCGATAATTCTTCCCTTTCACCTAAATAATCACCAATTAAAGTCTTGTTCAAGCCTGATGCATTCTTAAGAAACTCTGCTATCTCCTCCGGTGAATTCCCCACCTTATTCGCATTCATGAGAAATTCAATTCCTTTCTTAGGTTTCCTGTTGAAAAGAGATATACCTTCCTGGCAGAAATTTTTCACAGGGGATTCCACCAAAAATGAATTAGCAAATAACAGAGACAAATTATTTCTGCCTGCATTAAGGAAATTGGACGATCACACACCTGAAGTTCAAGTTTGTAAGCCCGACGTTGCTCAATTGTCAAAACTTCAGAGGCTTCGCTTGAAGCTTCTGAATTAGCATCAGATCCTTCAACAGGCTCATCTCCATTCCCATTTGCCATAGGAGGAGTTGCCACTCCAGAACTGTTCTCTACTGGTTCAAGCTTATTAGAATGGCGATCTGGAATACGCAACTGCTTGTTCATCCAGTCTCCCATTGATTTTAGAATACCCACTAAGCACTTCATAGCTTCAAGTTTCATGGTTGCCTCTTGCGGTGGCAACAGTGAAGTAGCAGTACCAGGAGGGACACCTTGAGCAGTTTTAAGAAGTCCATTGACCATTCTGGAAAAATGAGTAGAATGGATTGGAACACATTGAATTCAATGATAAATGTGCTACATCATTTGCTGCACTACAGTATCAAAAGGGGTCAATTTCACAGAACAAAAAAGACATACCTCTCAAATATGTTAGATGAATTGACATCACAATCATAATTGATAAAGATGTCTACCAAGATCTGTGAATCATAACAGAGCTTATCTAAAAACCGAAGCACTATCATCTTCTGTTGAAAATTAGGTTGAGCAACATTCTCCAAAACTCTCAGTACAATCATAGGAAAGAATACTCCAATCTCAGCTTTCAATCCAGCTCTGAATCTGGCCACCAGACTGATGAAGATGGAGCAAGAAAGCTGGAAAACAATCATAAGCGTGGAAGCACTGTTCTTCAACAATGACAGACATAGATATTGCTTAATAGCACCTAGAAACCTGTTACAACAAAAGCAGTAAAACAGAAAATTAATTTGAGAGCTTAATTCATAGAAGGTTTTGTCACATCAATGAAAGAGCATGACTTCGTACAAGGCAACAAAGAGAAACCTGAATGATAAGAGCTTTTATGTTTCAAGTACATTGTTACAACATCAAAGCAAGGATATGCCACAAAGTTAAGAGCCTGAATGGCAAAGAAAGTGCAGCACGCAGATTCCACAGAAGAATAGAAATCAACAAAAAGGGGAAAGATTTTGATCACCAATTAAAATATCACAGGCCAAAGCAGTGTCTAGAAAAGAATAATTAAAAAAAAAAACACAGTTCAAATAAGGGAAGAAGAAATGCTTGAACAAAGACATGAAACTTCAACTTAATAGAGTTAAACAAGCAAAAAGCATAGAGGAAGTACAAATGCCTAACAAAGGCAAAGGAAGGAGTGCGCTTGAGAAAGCTAGGACGTTATAATGTTCAAGACTATTTTGCCAAGCATCATCAATAAACTTTGGTACAATCATCAATCAACTGAGAATCTAAGACATCAATCATCCTTCAATTGTAATGGCAATGGAGCCTCCAAACCAAAAGTTAACAACTAAAGAAAGTTTCTACTAGCATGGGGGGGTCTTCCAATGAATAAATGCTTTAGACACCAAAGAGCAAGCAGATATCCTTATCCATAATTCAGTAGTTAAACTGCTCATGCATCCCAAAGTGAGGACAGGTATCTCCAACAAAATACAGAGAAACGTGTTATACCCCCTGTGTGAGCTCATCTAGATGCTATTCTCATCATCCACATCAGTAAAATCTCATTATGACTCTTTCTCAACTCTTGTTGTCACACTTCAGGTTTGAAGCAACCCTTGTATCAAATATGTACTTAGTAGTAAAACACGCTCTCATTCCAATTTTGATATTTTCTATCGTCATGATGTTCTAGCATGCTGTTTATACACAGATATATCACAGAACAAGTTCCTCTATCAAAGCTATCATGCAGTCAAGGCATAACCAGTAAATTAAGAAATCCAACTTAAATGAACTACCACACAGTAAGTTGATAGTCATCATAAAACTCCTCCAGTAACAGGTGAGTACAGATTGAAGCACTCAGATTCTTATTCGTTCTAGTTTTGGATTAGTTACCTGTCACTTGTCCTAAAAACAGCTCCTGCGTTCTCCAACAAAATCTTCAACAACTCCAAAGCCACAATCTTTCCCTTCATCAACTGCGGGTCTGCCACAGCCTCCTTTGGAGGTGTTTTCATAGATAACTTGCAAAGTGCTCTGAACACCAAAAATGCATCTCTCCTCAACTTATTTCCAATCTGAACCTCTAAATCATCATCTCTCTCCAATTCTCCATCTGCTAATTCCCCTTTCCTACCCTCTAATGCCGTCTTGTACATACTAATCTCCCAGTATTTTGCATCCAACATATCCTTATCGGTTGAATCCAATAAGTCTGCCGGATTAGTGGTCTCAACAGTGGTAGTCTCAAACGCCCCATCATGTCCGCCGAGTGGATTCTTACCAGGCGTCACTGGATTCAACACCACATCAATGTCCTGCATAATTTTGGTTATGAACCCTTGAACAAACTGGGTCATCGACCCATCCACATCCGATTTCTCGACTGGCTCCATCAACTCTGCAACCACAATCGGCTGTACCGGGACAGTCGAGCTATCTGCCTCCATTCTCCTAAACACGATCACGAGCATCTGCACTAATGAGGCCTTGGCGGTGGTCTGATTAACCACATTTTTACTGTCAAGGTATATATCATAACAAGTCCTCACAATCAGCAGCAAGCAATCCCCGTGAATCCTCAAAGACATGGAAGTAACCGCAGACAGCAGGGTCTTCAAAACCAACAATTCGACGGCATCGTCACCCAACTCGTGGCACCTGCACACGGATTCGATCACCCTCGCCAGCAGCTTCGCCTCGGCTCCGCCCCCGCCGGGATCAGCCTCCCCGCGGAGGTAGCCGTGCGCGATCAGCTTCTGCAGGCAGTCGACGGCGGGATCGGCAATCTTGACATTGCCGGACAGGCAGGCGTTGATCAGGGGGCCGAGGACGGAATCGGAGTCGGCGAGGGAGAACTGGGTGGGCCCGTCGAAGAGCGGCCCCGGGAGGGACGACTCGGGCTCGGAGGAGTCGGGCTCGGGGGAGGGGAGCGATGGCTGCGGTGGGGAGAGCTTCTCGAGGAGGGACTTGCACTCGTGGGCGAGCTTCGAGTGCTTGCGCCAGGAGGCGTTCTTTACAATCCTATCGAGAGCCGGGGCGACCACCAGAGTCAAGCGGGAGAGGGAATCGGCTTCCGGAGAAGCCATTCCCCGAGTTGACCCGGCGAGTTCACAGATCCGGAGTCGGCTCGGACGGCGGAGAAGGCGGTAGGGTCGCCGGGAGATGCGAGGTTGTGATCCGTCTAAGAGAGAGAGAGAGAGAGTCGTGGAAATGTCGTCCGACGACGAAGAAGAAGACGAAGAGGAGAGTGAGCTGGGGGTCACGCGCAGAGGGGAGCGTTCGAGATTTAGATCGGGCACTTTTTCACAGCGAAGGGCCAAAGATCAGAGGCGATTTGACGAACGCGCCCCTCCGTCCGTCGCTTCGATCCTGGCGGCTGGAGGGGGTAGCTGGAGGTGGCAAAGGCCGTGATTACGTGTCGGAAAGGAGGGCATTCCGGGGAAAGAGCGGCCGATGAGCCGATAAAAGGAATGGGTGCTCTGTCGCTTGAAGGCAGGAAGAGTCAAAGAGACCCCGTGGACTTCAGCGAGCCAGCGAAGGATTCGGCTTCCGCAGTTCCCTCCGCCGTTACTTCTGGACGGGCTGCTCAATCGGCCCGGTTCGGGATCGAACCAAATCTGGCCCCTCCTCAATCCGATTTCGGACCGATTTCTCACGAGAATCTCAACAAATTAGAAAACTCGTCAATGCCTTAACTATTATGTCACGAATTGATCCCATGTGTTTTGCTAAAATAATACTTATATTAAGTATAGTTTGTTTAAAATCGAAAGAAGAAGAAGAAGAAAGTCCCAATTTGTGAGTTGATCTTGGAATCAGCCGGTTCCGTTTCAAGCAACTCCTAATAGAATCCGTTTGATTCCACGTCCCAAAAATTGGTGACCAATTCTAACAGAAGTAATTGATTATCCTCGATTTTTTGGTTTCACAAGAAAGAAAGAAATTTGAATTTTAGTCGGTGTTACAAAATTTAATTTAGTGTTGCCGTTATAATTTTAACCTATGTTCAATCAAACAAATATGTGAACCTACTAATGGGACGTTTCGTGAAATTTATTGCTCGAAAAAGGTCGCACTTTTTTCAATCCTCGTTTGACTAAAACATTCCCCAACAAAGTAACATGACCATTTTACCCATTATAAGTCCCGCCTCTTAGCATCTTTGCATTCACACTTTTTTTGGTTTCTTCTTTTGTGGGTCCCACTTTCCTCCATCTTCATCTTTCTCTCTTTCTCTCTCCTTTTGCAATCTTTTCTTCAATGTTTAAGATGGTTTTTGCATCGTTTTTCATGATGGGTGCTGGATAAATTAATTAAATTTGAAGTATTGGTTATTATTGAGTAATGTGGTAATTTTTCTTGTTGGTGCGGGTCAATGAAGTTTGGAGGTGTTTTTTCTTCTTTTATCTCATTTTTTATGTCCGAGAAAAGTAGGTATTTATTCATTACTTATTTACTGTTGAATATGATTAAAGTTGATACTTTTGAGCATCTTGAGTGGGGCTTTTTGGCATTGCTGGGTTTCTCTCCTTGTGGGGATTTTATTAATTGAAGTTTTTAAACTTACGTGAGGAAGAATGGAAAGAAGAAATGTCGGTCTTGTCCGACCCTAAAGAGTTTTGCTTTCATCGAGTGGAAAAAGTTTTATCATCCCATTAAATTCTAACTATTGAACTTGCTACTTTTGTTGCCCTATTAAGATGGAGCATGCATTTGTTTTTTTGAGTGAATTTTGTGTACTCTTTTCATTAAAAATTTCCCCTGGTTTTCGCCGACTTCTATCTTTTACGCAATATGTTTGTAGAATGATTTTAAGACGCACATTCCGATATCTTCCCATAATATTTGTCTAACTATAGGGCTTAGTAAAGGATGAAGGTTTTTTTTCAAGAAATCTCAGTTTTCTTCTCATTTCAATAAATTAATTGAATATTTTTACCATTTTGTTTTTTGTTTTTGAGAAAGTTGAAAATCAATGCGCACGCTAAATGCATTTTCTCTTATTAGATCGTAAAGTCTATTGGTGGCGATACAAAGTATGGTTGGATCCCTTCGGTGTATTATATTGGATGGTTTTGAATAGAGAACAGCTTCCGTATGTTGCCAGCCACCAATTAGATAAAGAAAACAATATTCGACCTAGTTTTGTGCTTTTTACCGAGGTGATTATGGTGCATTTTCTTCACAAGATAGAGAAATATGATGAAAGTAAGATGAAGAGAAAGGAAAGTGAGGCTTGTAAAAGAAAGAAAAAACACACAAAGGGAAAGCTTAAGATGTTGAAACGTGGGACTTACAATGGGTGAAATGGTCAAAACACTTTTGTTGGGAGTGTTTTAGCCGGATTTGGAGTGGAAAAAGCACGAACCCCCGAAAATCAAGATTGCATTCATCTTTTGGATTTGTTTTACCATATGTAGAGATTAATCGCCATGCTTATTATTGTGTAAATTGATATATCAAGTAATGAGGTAGAGAGTAAATAAAACATATTCGATATCCAATCAAATTAACGTACCGAGTTCCGTGAGCCAATCTCCATGCACATCAAATTATCCTTTGCATGTTACAATGGGGAGAATTACCAAAAAAATTCTTTAAAAATATTGCAATTGTATCACTTACGTCATACATTTGATTTTATTTTTGCCATGAGTCCTAAACTTTTTCACATTTTGTCAATTGAGTCTATTCAACCAATTTTAGTCAATGTTGCAAATTTTAATTTAGCATTGTCATTATAATTTTAACCTGATCAAACTAACATGTGCACCTAGTAATGGGGCATTTCATGAAATTTTTTGCTTGAAAAGGGTCGCACATTTTTCAATCATTATTTGGCTAAAGCATGTCCCAACAAAGTGGTGTGACCATTTTACCTATTACAAATCTTGCCTTTTAGTATCTTGGCATTCATAGTTTTTTTTCGGTTTCTTCTTTTGTGGGTCCCACTTTCCTTCATCTTCATCTTCATCTTCACCTTCATCCTTCTCTCTTTCTCTCCCCTTTTGCTTTCTTTTCTTCGATGTTTGAGATGGTTTTTTCTTCGTTTTTCATGATGGGTGCTCGATAAATTGATTAAATTCGAAGTATTGTTTATTGTTGAGAAATGTGGTAATTTTTCTTCTTTGGTACAGGTCAACAAAGTCTGGAGGTTTTTTTTTCTTCTTTTATCTCGTTTTTTATGTCCGGAAAAAGTAGGTATTTATTCATTACTTATTTACTGTTGAATCCGGTTAAAGTTTATGCTTTTGAGAATCTTGAATGAGGCTTTTTGGCATTGCTGGGTTCTCTCCTTGTGGGGATTCTATTAATTGAAGTTTTCAAACTTTTGTGAGGAAAAGTGGAAAGAAGAAATGTGGGTCTTGTCCAACCCCAAAGAGTTTTACTTTCATCAAATGAAAATCGTTCACTTGAGTGCTATGTTGGAGCAAAATCGTTCACTTGAGTGCTACAAGAACTTTTCCGGCGTGCAACGTTATCTTTCCGACGTCTATAGTAACTTTTCCGACTGCCATGTCGGTTTTTCCGGCTGCCACGTCAACATGGCACTCAAGTGAACGATTTTTAAAAATTATGGCACTTAAGTGAACGTTTTAAAAGTTATGGCACTCAAGTGCACGGCGTACAAAAGTTATAGCACTTCTAGTGTACTTTTCCCGAAAAAATTTTTATCATCCCATTAACTTCTAACTATTGAACTTACTAATTTCTTTGTCCTATTGGGATAGAGCATGCATTTAATTTTTTGAGTGGATTTTGTGTATTCTTTTTATTAAAAATTTCCCGAACTGGTTTCATTGATTTCTCTTTTTTGCAATATGTTTGGCGGAATGATTTCATGACACACATTTTGATATCTCCCCATAATATTTGTCTAATTATAATTCGGGCTTAGTAAAGGATGGAGTTTTTTTTTTCAAAGAAATCTCAGTTTTCTTCTCATTTTGGTAGATTAATTGAAAATTTTTACCATTTTGTTTCTTCTTCATGAGAAAGTTGAAAACCAGTGGGCACGCTAAATGCATTTTCTATTATTAGCTTGTAAAGTCTATTGATGGGGAAAAGTATCAAAAAAGTCATAAACCTATTGCATTAATACCAATTTAGTCTTAAACCATTCAATTGAACCAATTTAGTCTTGAACATTTTTGCATTGGTACAAATTTAGTCCATCCGGTCAATTTTGGCTTGAAATTGCTGATGTGAATGTCGGTAGTGCCACATAGGACGATAAACGCTGATGTGGATATTTTTTTTAAACAGAATTTATTTAAAAATTTATTTTTTAATTATTTTTTCCTTTTTTCTAAACTTTTTCCCTTTCAATCCACCTCAGATTTCCATCTCCTTCCACGTTTCCTCCTCTATCTCCGGTCACCTTGATCCGAACTTCCCCATCTCGCTCCACCATCACCAATGGCAGAGTTGCCGGCGGTGCATCCAAGGTAACACCGTCAAGCGTCCAACCCTCTCTATTGACCACCATCGTTCGCAGCAATGGATAAGCGGACGTCGCCGGAGCCATGGTCACAGATCTGGCACCCGTCGTGAGGAACGACTCATGGACCGCCAAGCTTCCACTCCGTCATGCTTTTCGTTGGCTCCGTCTTCCTCTATTGTCCCCCGCACTCAACTCGTGGTTGGTCCCATCCATAGCTAGCCACCCCTCCATGTCACGGTGGCTCGTGGTTGTTGCCCATCCAAATCTGGACTAGAGTTGTGTCTTTAGATCTAGTCTTGTCCACTGTCGCAAGCCATGGACGGCGAGCTCAAACAACGAAGAAAAAAACATAGGTACAAGGTAGACGGCAAGAGCTTGAACTCGGTCCATGGCCGACAACTCTGCTAATGGGGGTCGGCCTAATCAAGGCACCGGTGGCGACGGCAAGGGAGGAGCGGGCGGGCAACCATGGACTCCGGCTAAATCCGAACCCTAGGAAAGTTGCGGGAAGGGAGAGGGGAAGCAACGAAGCAAAGGGGAAGAAAAGAGAGAAAATGTTATTTTTTGCATTTTTTTTTAATTCTAGGCCATATTCAAAAATAATTTTTTAAATAAATACTATCTAAAAAATATCCACGTCAGCATCTACCGTCCTATGTGGCACCACCGGAGTCCAAGTCAGCAATTTCAAGCCAAAATTGGCCAGATGAACTAAATTGGTACCAATGCAAAAAGGTTTAGGACTAAATTTGTTCAATTAAAATATTTAGGACTAAATTGATACAAATGCAATAGGTTTAGGACTTTTTTGGTACTTTTCCCTCTATTGGTGGTGATGCAAAGTATGGTTGGAACCCTTCGTTGTATTATATTGAGTGGTTTTGAATAAAGAAGAGCTTCCGTATGTTGCCAGCCACCAATTTGACGAAGAAAATATCATTCAATCAAGTTTTGTGATTTTTACCAAGGTGATTATGGTAGCATTTTCTTTACAAGATAGAGAAAAATGATGAAAGAGGGATAAAGAGGAAGGAAAGTGGGACCCATAAAAGAAGGAAAAAAGCACACCGAGGGAAAGCTTAAGATGCTGAAATGTGAAACCTACAATGGGTGCAATGGTCATAACACTTTTGTTGGGAGTGTTTTAGCCAAATTTGGAGTGGAAAAAGCACGAACCACCGAAAATTGAGATTGCATTCATCTTTTGGATTTGTTTTATCATATGTAGAGATTAATCGCCGTGCTTATTATATTGTAAATTGATATATCAAGTAATGAGGTAGAGAGCAAATAAAACATATTCAATATCCGATCAAATTAACGTATTGAGTTCCGTGAGTCAACCTCCGTACACATCATATTATCCTTTGCATGTTAACACGGAGAGAATTACCAAAAAAGTCTTAAATATATTGCAATTGTGTCAATTACGTCATACATTTTATTTTATTTTTGCCATGAGTCCTAAACCTTTTTCACATTGTGGCAATTGAATATATCCAGCCAATTTTAGTCAATGTTGCAAAATTTAATTTAGTGTTGCTATTATAATTTTAACTTGATCAAACTAACGTGTGTGCTTAGTAATGGGGCATTTCGTGAAATTCATTGCGGCTCGCACTTTTTTCAATCATTGTTTGGCTAAAACACTCCCCAACAAAGTGGTGTGACCATTTTATCCATTATAAGTTGCGCCTTTTAGCATCTTTGCATTCATAATTTTTTTTTACTTTTTCTTTTGTGGGTCCCACTCTCCTTCATCTTCATCTTTCTCTCTTTCTCTCTCCTTTTCTTTCTTTTCTTCCATGTTTGAGATGGTTTTTGCATCGTTTTTCAAGATGGGTGCTAGATAAATTGATTAAATTTGAAGTATTGTTATTGTTGAGTAATGTGGTAATTTTTCTTGTTGGTGCGGGTCAATGAAGTCTAGAGATGTTTTTTCTTCTTTTTCTTCTTTTATCTGGTTTTTTATGTCCGAAAAAAGTGGGTATTTATTCATTTCTTATTTACTATTGAATCTGATTAAAGTTGATGCTTTGGAAGATCTTGAGTGAAGCTTTTTGGTATTGATGAGTTTCTCTTCTTGTGGGGATTCTATTAATTGAAGTTTTCAAACTTTTGTGAGGACAAGTGGAAAGAAGAAATGTGGGTCTTGTCCAACCCTAAAGAGTTTTGCTTTCATCAAATGAAAAAAAAATTTATCATCTCATTAACTTCCAACTATTGAACTTACTAATTTGTTTGCCCTATTGGGATAGAGAATGCATTTGATTTTTTGAGTGGATTTTATGTATTCTTCTCGTTAAAATTTTTCCCGAACTGGTTTCCTTTGACTTCTTTCTTTTCTGCAATATGTTTGGCAAAATGATTTCAAGACACATATTTTGATATCTCCCCATAATATTTGTCTAATTATAATTCGAGCTTAGTAAAGGATTTATTTTTTTTTTCAAGAAATTTAAGTTTTCTTCTCATTTCAGTAGATTAATTGAATATTTTTACAATTTTGTTTCTTGTTCTTGAGAAAGTTGAAAACCAGTGGGCACACTAAATGCATTTTCTCCTATTAGCTTGTAAAGTCTATTGGTGGCGATGCAAAGTATGGTTGGATCCCTTGGCTATATTATATTGGGTGGTTTTGAATAGAGAAGAACTTTCGTATGTTGCAAGCCACCAATTAGACAGAGACAAATCATTCAATCAAGTTTTGTGCTTTTCACCGAGGTGATTATGGTGGCATTTTCTTCACAAGATAGAGAAAGATGATGAAAGTGGGATGAAGATGAAGGAAAGTGGGGCCCGTAAAAGAAGAAAAAAAAAACACACGAAGGAAAAGCTTAAGATGCTGAAACGTAGGACCTACAATGGGTGAAATGGTCATAACACTTTTGCTAGGAGTGTTTTAGTCAAATTTAGAGTGAAAAGAGTACGAACCCCCGAAAATTGAGATTGCATTCATCTTTTGGATTTGTTTTACCATATTAGAGATTAATCGCCATGGTTATTATAGTATAAATTGATATATCAAGTAATGAGGTAGAGAGTAAATAAAACATATTCGATAGCCGATCAAATTTAAGGTGCTGAGTTCCGTGAGCCAACCTCCATCGCATCAGGTTATCCGCATGTTACCATAGGGAGAATTACTAAAAAAGTCTTAAACATATTACAATTGTGTGAATTACATCCTACATTTTATTTTATTTTATTTTTGTCAATTGAGTGGTAAACCTTTTCACATTTTATCAATCGAGTCTATCCAGCCAATTTTGATCGAAAATTGATGATATGGACACCAAACATTCTATGTGGCACTATCCGAGCTAACGTGATTTTTTATTTACTTTGAATTTTTCTTAATTTTTTGTGTTTTTTAATTGTTAAGGCCTATAGGAGGCCGCCGATTGCCAACCATTGTCCGAGGCCCGGGAGGGCTCACCGCCCTTGCACTCAATAGGCAAGGGCCGCAAGCCTTTGCAAGACACTAGGCAAGGGCACATAGCGCTCGCTCGCAACCGGGTGAGGGTGATGACCTTGGCCGCGCTATCAAGGATTCGAAGCCCTCCCTCAATGGCTAATGGAGGTCGCTAGGCCTCTGTCGGCCTTAACAATAAAACGCCGGCAGTGCCATGTAAGGTAACCAACATCCATATCATCAATTTTCTGCAAAAATTAATCGGATTGACTCAACTACCAAAATATTTTAAAAAAATAGTTTATGATTCAGTTGGCAAAATATAAATAGGTTTATGATTCGATTGGTAAAAAAAAGGTGTAGGACTCAATTGGCACAATTATAATAGGTTTAGAACCACATGGACTCAATTAACACAATTATAATAGGTTTAGAACCAAATTAGCTTCTCAACCCCAATTGCCGATGCCCACTCCTCCGAGGCAAGACTCAAGCTTAGGATGACATTGATCCTTAGCAATCCTTGTTTAAATAATATATAATTCATTAGGGCTCTATTTATTTCGTGCATAATAAATTATTTGAAAAATATTTTTTCTAAAAAAGATCGTTTGTATTGCTTGAAAATATTAGTCAATGGAAAATGTTTCCATTATTGATAAAAAAAAATTATGTTTAAGTGTTTTCATGGATGATAAAAATATATTGTCAATGAAAATGTTTCCACTATCGACAAAAAGTTGTGTCTAAAAATTCTCATGAATGATAAAAATATATTTGGTATTTCTTTTGGGAGAAGAACAATATCAATGTCAAAAGTTGTGTATAGCGCTCACTTAAATGCTAAAATTTTTCGCTGGATCATTTAAGTGCCAAATCAAAGACAAAACAATCAATTTAGTGCCTACGATGAGAAAATTCTGCCAAAATTAATACATGACATTTTGAATTAAAATTTTCTCACTAAGTGGTATTATTTTAAAAAAATTATTTCCACCCGGACTTCTAAACTTAAAAAATAAAAAATAAAATTAGATTTAAAAAAAGTAAATTGAAAATTAGCTTTAAAATTTAACCAAAAAAAAGCAACAAAAAAGAACAAGGTGGCTAAAATTAAAAAATAAAATAAAATTAGATGTATAAAAATAAAAATTAACAAAAAAATTTAAGTTACAAATTTTATTTAAAATAAACATAAAAATTAAATTTAAAATTTAACAATAAATATAACAATAAAAAAAAAGCTAAACTTAAAAAAATTTAAAAAATAAATAAATTGGATTTAGAAAAATAAAAAGTAACAAAAAAATAAGATACAAATTTTATTTAAAATAAATTGAAAAATTAGCTTAAAATTTTAACAAAAAAAGCTAAAAAAAAAAAAGAGAGAGAGGATGTAGTGGCCTTGTTATCCATCCCATGTTGTTGTTTTTTTCTTTATTTTTACCTTTTTTAAACTTTTGAACTTATTTTTCAATTTATTTTTATTTTTTTCAATTTTTAGAATTTTTTTAGAATTTTTTATCTTTTTTGTTAAATTTTTGAGCTTATTTTTCAATTTATTTTAAATAAAAAAATTGTACTCTTTATTTTTAATTTTTTTAAAAAAATTTAGTTTTCTAAAATTTTTAAAATAATTAAGTTTTTTTATTTTTAATATTTTTACAATTTTTAGCTTTTGTCTCCGACAAGCCACTTCAACTTGAAATATTAATAAAAAAAATGCCAGGTCGGATTTCTGACAATGCATATTAGAGTTAACACTCAAACGATCGTTTTTAAAAAAAAAAATGACAGGTCGGATGAAACTGTTGGCATTAAAGTGAGCGCCATTCACAATTTTT